>NC_039367.1:94267164-94310742 GCF_003573695.1 Papaver somniferum
CAGGCGTTGATATAGTTAACGCCCCACGCCAGGCGTTTATATAGTTAACGCCCCATCCCGGCGTTGATATAGTTAACGCCCCACTCCAGGCGTATATATAGTTAACGCCCCAGCCCGGCGTTGATATTGTTAACGCCCCACGCCAGGCGTTTATATAGTTAACGCCTGTTGTTGAGCGGACTTAATAGCTCCGCTCCAAGTTTGAGTTTAAAAAAAAAATTAAAATACTTAGACAAAATTGATTTTGAAATTTTTTTATACCGTTGGTAATTCGAACGTTGAAGAAAATGGAACGTTGGATAATTTGGAACGTTGGAAAGTTGGATAATTTGGAACGTTGGAAAGTTTGGAAGACATTTTGGAACGTTGAAAATTTCGGAAGAAACACCTATATATACACATGAGATCCTGTGACATTTTCCCACGACTAATACTTCAAACTATCTATCACACGAATAAGAAGAAATATTATTTCTGCTTTCAAATCATTTGGAAAATTTTCACGGATTCGCTTACAATGGCACCAAGAGTAGCACGAGGTCCAAATTTTACGACAATCGAAGATGTAACAATGTGTAAAATTCATTTATCTATATCTCAAGATTCTAGTGTTGGAGCTGATCAATCAGAGGCGACGTTGTGGACTCGTATCAAGGATGATATTGAACTTCATTTACCTAATAATCCATAGCGGTCTTGGAGTTCTTGGAAAAAACGATATCAGGGAATAAGTAAAGATGTGGCGTTATTTTCGGCAAAAGAGGCAGAAGTTGAAGGTGAATATCATACTGGATGGGGTCCTGAAAAGAAGGTAAGCATTCTTGATTTTTCGAACAATTGTTTTCTAATATTTAATGAGCGCCCATGTACTTAAGTGTTTTTAAAAACATTAACAGCTTGAAGAAGTTAACAAGAGGTTCAAGGAATGCAACGATGGGAAAAAATTTAAGCACGAAGAGTGCTACCCAATTGTGTTAGAAAATATAAAATATAATCGGCGATCGACTTTTGTATTCGATACGACGCATGATTTGGACACTTATGAGAATAACGAGGAAGATGATGAAGGACCGCAAACAACAACTCAAGGAGAGATCGGTAACGACACAGATGGGGGAGACATAGAGAACACATATCTTCGTAAGATGGGGAAAAAAGCAGCAAAAAGATTGAAGAAAACAGGGAGAGAGAAATCCAGTCACCAAGAGGAATTGATGGGAATAATTATTAAAGAACAACAAAATTTCAATACTCATTACCAAGCACAATCAAGATTCAAGATGGAACAAAGAGCAGCAGAGTTTGCAGCAAAACAAGCTGAACATGCGGCAAAAATAGCCAAGCAAGCTGAAGACGACGAATTTCGCATCATTATGATGGATCTTCAAAAAATGGATCCTGTACAACAAGAGTACTTCCAACTTCGCAGGGCGGAGATAGTTCGGAATAGAAGAAACCAATCTTAACACAAAGGCGGAATAACCTTAATTATTTCTCCTATTTAGTGATTAGTAGTATTATTAGTATTATTATGTTTTAAATTTCTTATTATCTGAACAATTAGCATTATTATTATGTAATTTTTGGATTTTAAATTTACTTCCGTTGATTTGAATTAAATTTCTACTTTTTTGAAACATACGACCTTAATTAAAACTTGAGGATGTTTACATACAAAGAGATAATAGAACGTACAACAAAATCATTTGGGAAAACTTGAGGATGATTACCAAATTTAACATAGAAAGGAAATGACAAACGACAATTTTTAATTCCCATATTCTGCCCATATATATTCGATCAAGTCATCACGCAAGCGAATATGTGCATCTTTGTTACGCATTGCACGTCGGCGTTGCTGAGCTCTAATTTGAGAAAACTCGTCACTATTGCCTCTTAATATATTAACTGGTGCTGCGTTGCTACGTTGTTCATAAACATGTGGCCAGTCACCGGGTAGACTCTCATCCTCGACTATCATATTATGTAAGATAATACAAGTTTTCATGATATAGGCAAGCACATCTGGATTCCACATTCTTGCAGGTTGTTTGATGATTCCAAATTGTTGTTGAAGTACACCAAATCCCCGTTCAACATCTTTTCTTGCACCCTCTTGCATCGATGAAAATATTTCCTTTTTCCTACCAACCGGATGTTTAATGGCCATAATAATAGTAGGAATCTCTGGGTATATTCCATCACCTAGATAATACGGCATATCATATGAATGTCCGTTCACCTCATAGCTCACCGGCGGTGCTTTTCCTGTTACAAGACTTCGAAAAACATATGAACGGTTCATAACATTAATATCGTTGTTAGAGACGGGCATACCAAAAAAAGCATGCCAAAACCATAGGTCATACGACACCACTGCCTCCAACACGATACTTTCTCTCCCTTTATACGCGGTGTAAGCCCCAGATTCTGCCGACGGACATTTATCCCATTTCCAATGCATGCAATCTAGACTACCCAGCATCCCAGGAAATCCCCTGTCTTTGTTTTTCTTGAGCAACAGTTCAATATCACCAGCCGTTGGTTCACGCAAATATTCTTTCCCATACACATTCACAATCGTCTTACAAAACCTACGAGTAGCTTCCAGCACAGTTGTTTCTCCTATGCGTAAGTACTCGTCTATTGCATCTGCCGCACATCCGTAAGCTAACATTCGTACTGCTGCTGTTACTTTTTGATGAGTGTTTAATCCTAAAACTCTACAAGCATCGGGCTTTTGAACAAAATATCTGTTTGCATTGGTAACACCTTCCACTATCTGGTTAAACAATTGTCGACGCATTCTAAATCTTCTGCGAAAAACATTGGGTGGTTGGTTTGGGTACGGAGAGAAATAGTCGTTCCATAGAAGTTCAGCCCCTGACTCACGATCTCTTGGTATTCTGATACGAGTTTGAGGCCATTTTGAATTTGTAACAAGGACTCCCAAACTAACGGCCATGTTATTTTGCATAATTGTTATTGCATCATCATCCGAGGAATAAAAACTACTATTAGAAGAAGAAGATGAAGAAGAAACAGAAGAGCAATAATGAGCGGTTTTCTCATAGTATTCCATTACTATATGAAGCAGAAGAGATGTATTGTTATTCATATATTGAGTGATCAGGTCTTTAATTTATAACCCATTTTCAAGAGCATTAAAAAAACCAAAAATAGATATTTTTTTGGGTTCACGCAAATGTGTTTTCCAAAAAAGATAAAGTGTTTGTCAGTGACCTGATATGACTATACTATATATGATATGACTATACTATATAAGATAAGAAAAGATAACTCCAAAGACAGGTCATCTAAATAGTCATAACAAATTAACCCTTCATATTATCATTATCCGAAGTCGACGATCTTGGTGCCATAAAAGGCATGTGCATTCTCGCATTGGTATTGTCTGAGGACATTGTTGAAGCTGATCCTTGATTCATACAACTCCAAACTTGTGATGGCATTGTTTGGGAAAAGGAACCATATCCAAGTTGAGGTTGGACAGTGTGCGGCATACGGAAAAGAGATAGTTGTTGCTGCAAATCAACGTTCGCATTATTTAGCCTTTGTATTTCTGCTTCTTTCGACATAATAACGTCCATCCTCTCCTTCGTTTGTTTTAATGTAAATTCGCGAAATTGTTGATTAAAATCAGCATTTTCTTGAAATAATGTGTAAGCTTCATGCTGTCAAGAAAAAATAAAATACATAAGTACAAATATACCAACAAAAATCGAACGTACAATAAAAAGTCGAAAGTACACTTACGTGGGATAATAGATGTGGAGGAGGGATATGTACATGTTCAGCAGGTTGTTCAATTGGTTCCGTATACAAGTCACCGACATACCCATATGTATGGGCTTCCCAAATAGGATGAGTCACATAATCTTTGTAGTTGGTTGCCATTCTCCAGTATTGTAAATATATATCATAATCTTTAACAACTTGCACTATCTCTGTTGCATCGACCAAACCTTCTTTTTTTAGGCGTTCGGCTTGAATATTGCCAATATCCCCTATAACTGTGTGTAGTCTTATAGGAACAGCGAAAGTACAATGGTTTTGCCGCCAACACCTTTCACCAAGATACATGTTGTGTTGTACAGTTAGAAAGGGAATAAGAATTTAGTAAGTATGTTATATAGAAAAAAAGAATGTTATATAGTAAGTATGTTATATAATAAAATTTAATTATTAACTCACAATGCCCATGTAAGAAAATATATATCTCGAGTCTGATAGCCGCGTAGCCGTGCATCCCATATCAGATGCAAGAACTTCTCTGTATGATTCCCATGGGCGCCATGTCACTTGTTCAGCAGTAAGCTTACTCAGTAAATCCCTACAACGGAAAATATCATTTGTATTCTTCGGTACATTCCATTTAGAAGATATGGGCCATTTTTATTCTGTACTCGCCTCTGTGATTTCTGGTCGACATATGCCCAGGTATTCATACCCCCAAAACTACTCCATCAAAATAATTAGCCAATTTAATAACTTAGCAACAAAATAAACAATGAGAGGAAAAATAACTAGATTGAAAGAATACCTCTAATACTTGGAATGGACCACATAGTGCCTTCTGTCTCCTCCCAGATAAACGGAGTGCCGCATACAATTTCGAAAACGCAGCACCACCCCAGTCATACGTGGATACTACATCAAGATTTTCAAAAGCAGCTAACCATCCAGCATCAATATAAGTCTTTGCATTAGAAAAGAAAAAATGTCCCAAAACATACATGAAAAAGGCAATTGCTACTCTATGAGCAAGGGTGCTATCATTTTCAGCCGCAACCAACTTGTCTTCGAAGAAATATGACCTTAAATATTTAATTGTAATTGAATTTGAAACCCACGACGGTGCTTTTGGACAGAGCGTGACATCTTGGATATCCGGAAAGGTATGCTCACGAACATGTTCAAATTGGTACTTCCCCGAATCATAAGGAACATCAGGCCCATCACCGATACTCAGTCCAGTCAACATGAGCCAATCTAGGGGGTGAATCCCATCTCACCAAATGGGAAGTGAAAAGTGTTTGTTGTATCCCAAAACCGCTCAGCAATATAATCAACCATTGAATGGTTGGTTTCGCTACATTGTATGTCCAGTAAATTTTGCCATCCCGCTTTTTCAATAATATATTTAGCTCTAGGACAGTGTTGTGAAATAGTTTGATAGTGATGAATTACCGATGCCAAAGATCCACGATGTTGATACTTCAATTTGTGCTCCCCTGTAAATGTGATGTCCGTAGTAGCGTGCAGTTTATCATCTTGCAGTATAGGAAACCTCCCTAACCGGGGAATATCAACCTCCTTAATTGTACCAGTAGGGATTAAGTTATAATCCTCTTCGGCTACAGATTTTTGTTTCTTGTTCGTCTTCATGCGACCATTGAACCGTGCTGTGAATTTGTTCAACATCTGTGCACACACAATATAGATGCAGTTACATTATTAAAAGACCAACCCTCATTAACGAATATTTTTATTAGTCCATCACCATTTATATTCCAAATACTATAAATCCTTAACACAAACCATATCAATTCCAAATTCTATAATTCCACAAACACAAATTAAATCGTCACCGATGCATTTCGAAAATCATTACAAGATTCCACAACCCAATTTAATCACTTCAAGATTCCATAAAAATCACTAAAAAATCAATTCCATACTCACGCAATTAGCTCTTCTACATATGTAACTCCCAAAATTTACATAACTACAATTTAGATAACTAAAATTAATCACCTCAAAATTCAATAAAAAACAATACAAATTCAATTATTGGTAACCATATTCACATACAACATGCAGAAAAGCAATAATTAATCCAATAATTTACATAACTACAATAATTTTAAAATTAATCCAATAATTTTAAAATTAATCCAATAATTGACATAACTACAACTATTGATAACCATATTCACTAAAATTAATTACCAACAGACAACATGCAGAAAAGCAATAAAAGGAAGCTCTCAATTGAAATAGGTTGATTGAAACAGATGAAGAGAACTATTTCCCACAGAATCTACATAACCACAGATTTTTACAATACCCAAAAATTATAAATCTATTCCACCCACAAATTAGATCTTCTATAACTATTTTCGGCAAAAATTTAACCAAATTTACATAAGCAGCAAATATGGTTTTTTTCACATACATATTAATCTCTAAAAAAACATAAAACACACATACCCAATTAAATTTAACCAATTTCATATTCATATTTGTTCGTTAAAACCCAATTTTATATAAACTAATTTTAACAAATAAAACCCTAAATAAATTATACAACGATAAAACAAAAGAGATTAAGAAAAAAAAAACATACCTTTTTTGTAACCCAGGTTCATCAAGTATCTCGTTTTTTTCTTTTCTTTTACTGCTCGTTACTGTGATGTATGTGTTGGTTCAGAAGCTGTGTTTGTGGGCGGTAGAAACAAAGAGGAGGTAGAAAAGAAGAAGACGGAGAAGATTAGGGTAAAGGGCAAGTGAACACGTGGGCTATACGTGGTGGTTAGAGATTGTCTGGGCTTTAATTTCACACGTGCTCGATACGTGTGTTAATACAAGTCCAACACTATACGTACGCCTGCCATGAGGCGTTGATTCCTTCATTCGCCTGAGTGAAACCAAGCGTTGATTATACGTACGCCTGAGAGAAGAGTGAGGCGTTGATTATACGTTCGCCTGAAACAGGCGTTGATTATACGTACGCCTCATTCAGGCGTTGATTATACGTTCGCCACACCAGGCGTAGATTATACGTAAGCCCCTTCGCCGAGCGTGAACTATATGTACGCCCCACAACCAGCGTATTATTTACCAACGCCCCACAACCAGTGTTAACTATATCTCCGCCCGGCCCAAACGAAGATTATACAAACGCTCCACATGCAAGCGTGGATTATACATCCGCCCGACTAAATATACTCCACTGCCTTAACGTGACACTACAGACTAAACTCAAATTTGATCGTTTGTTTTGGTCTTTGATCTTTGGTTTTGATCGTACCACTGTGGACGCTCTAAAGCCACGAATTCATAGACTAGAAGTCTTCATCTCCATCGCCACAATACCCTCGATAAGGAATTCCATGTTTCCTTGTAATCCATTCCGATAAAATTGCTTGACAGCAACAACCTGTACCAACCAAATATTCAGAGTTCACACATCAGTTCAAGCTCATGTAATGTTGAGAATCAACTAACAACAAGCCCAACATCCACAACCCAAGCACATATGACAAAAAAGAAAAAACCCTGACATATCCTAAAACAAGACGAAGCTGGTTTGTACTTTCCAATCTCCCTTTATAAACTCTACCACAACCACCATCACCATCTAAACAATCTATCCTACAATTATTTATTGCTGCTAAACAATCTAAACAATTCGCAAAATGTAAATGTCTGAGCTGCAATGTGATCAGATTCTCCATCCTCTAAACTCTCCTTTGCATCCAGCCAGTCCTTAATCTTTAAACTATCTATAATCAGAAAACAAAATACAATGCTTCAAACATCGTTTCAATAAAACCAAGAGACAATCACGTTAGTCAAATAACAAACTATGATAACTATTACTTAGGTTGGGTTTTTACGATTCATGGACAAATATTACATGTTTTGAACCATCTTAGTACCTTGCAAAAATCAGTAAACATGCAATTCACACCTTAACTCAATCCCACCCCAAAACCCAAAACAAAAATCATGATAATTCATCATATAAGAGAAAAGCAGTAATTCAAATTAGTAAACACAATTCATACAAAACCCAGAACATATCTTGATTAATTATGGCCCGAGGAAAAAATCAAAGGAAAAGCCCTATTTCAGATCTCACACCTAATTTTTACAAAATAAAAAATCTAAAACAATGTTATAAACATAAACGATAAAACCCTAAATCCATAACAAGATTAATAATGTTCTTAATCCCAAATTGAATCATCTAAAGACAAAACTAAAACACCAATTACCTTGATCACAACCAATAACAACAGAGGTATAAGATGTTGTTCTTATACTTGATTTTTCCTCTGAGAAAAATCAAACCAGAAATACTAGAGGCTTTAAATTGAGAGAAGAATCTGTGAGTTCGTTTGCTGATTAAGGGTTTCTAGACCGAAAAAATTGTTTAAGATGATGTGAATTTGTTTACTAGGGTTTTAAGAGCGACAAATTTTTTTAATATGATTATAGAAGTTGGTTTTCTAGGATTTCGACAGTGATGAGGTGAAGGCTTCGAGAAAAATTGGATTGGTTTACCTTAACCGGAAGTGGAGACTGGAGACGATCATTTTCTGGTTGTAAAAAGAAAAAAACGAAGACGAAGGTTCACCTTGCATATCCTAGTTTAATTGGGCCCCAAAAAACAATTAGGGACCTCCAACTAGAGGACAAAAAAAGGTCATTAAAATTCAAATTGAGTCACCCCTTAACCAAAATATTTTTAAATGGCTAAACTGCCCCTGAATGATTAGTATTAAAATTTAATTAAGTTAATTAGTGTGGTTAGATTATGTTAGATTAAGCTCAGATTTTAGAATCAATTTTATTTTATTTTTTGTTGTTTGAGTTGAGAAGAAGAAGAGGACGTTTTAGAGGAAAATTTAGGGTTTTTAGAAGTGAGTAATTCAAGTAGGGGAAATGATGTTGGGGAAGGTTCAAGCAACAAAGATGATTGTGTTGATGGTAAGATTATCTTAAATTCTCCCATGGATTGGATGTATGTCACAACACAGAGAAAGAGTTGTCAATGTCGAGGGATGTATACCCCAACGACTCTAGAAAGTCGTTAATGTATTGACACCAAAAATGACGACTCAAACCTGCAACTTTTCCACGTTATGAAAAATCGTCAGGGTATTAAAAAAATTCATTGACGATCCTCAACAGTCGTTAATGTTTAGACTGTTTAAGTGACGATTCTAAACTGTCGAAGATTCATTAATGGCAGAAATGTACGACAGTTTTGGGTCGTCATAAAAATGATCAATTCCCTGACGACCCTTTGGAAGAGTCGTTACTGTTTTGGTTACGCATTTGACAACTTAAACAGTCGTTAATGTTTTAGAAATGTCGTTATACACTGTCGTTAATCTCTAAAAAGAGTCGTTAGTGTATGACAGTTTAAAGTCGGTATTGTTTTGATCATGATCTACATGACGATCCTAAACTGTCGTTAATGTCGGTGAAGGGTCGTTATGAGGGTCGTTATTTGAAAGAAAAAAATATTAATCAAGGGTAAAATAGTATATTCATCTTCAGATTTTTACACCCCTAAAAAATTTGGGGGACAAACAAAATTTCATGGCCCCCAATTAAACTAGGTTGCATATCCAGATCTAGAATAAGGAGAGATGTTTGGACGTGCGGGCCGTTTTGAAGGCACTTCTTTTCCGTTCTTTTTTCTTTTTAATTTAATCGATAAAATTTTAAAAATAAAAATTTCTACATTTCTGTGAAAGAAAATAAAAACTTGATAATATTAATAAATATTATCGATACTTGTTGCCGCACCAGTGTGGGAAGAACTTGATTTATAGCTACATCAGCAAAATACATGTAGCAAAAAGTTAGTTTTTGCCTCAACTATTTGCGAATGTGGCAAAATGTCTCACTTAATGCCACACCTATCTAGCTGTGAGAATAAAACCCGCCTATTGCCACATTGTTCGTGGATGTGTGGTAAAGAAATGCGGCAACAAACTCATATTCTTATAGTGTAGTTTTATGTAATTTATTTCAAGGTCATTGTGTCGTTCTTGCTGCGAGTAGTTCCTCCATAAGGAAAGATACGTAGAGAGATCGACATACAAAGAGGTCCATGTCTCAGGCTTAGCATGGTGTGCAGTAATCGGAAAGATGGTGCTTAACCTTTATGCAATCCTTTTTCTCTGTTGATTCTGCTTGGACTGTCTTTTAATTCAAAAATAAAGTAGGATTTAGAAAGCCAACGAGTCCGATAGGCTTACAATCATTGGACATATGCACCTCAGAGATATAGTCCCTTCCATTATGTCATTATTACAAAAGCTTTTCTGATTAACCTTATAGGTCGCCTGTTGTGGTGTAACTTTAACTGGAAAATGGAACACAAAGGTAGTTATTACATTTGATAATGTACTACTTTATTTTAAATATGTATCTCAATTACCTCGCAATTTCTGTTTTTATTATGAGACACTAGTGAAACCGCACGCCCGATGCGCCTGCGCTGCAAATCTAATGCTTTAGCAATTCGAAACTGTCGAAAAAGAAAAGAGAGAATTGTAAAGACGGTACAAAATACGACATAAAGACTACCATATCAAATCAGTGTCCGGTTAGCATCAAATCGATTAATTTTATAAAAGTAGTTCAAAAGATACTTATGTTGGATAATACAGAAATACTGAACGGTCTACAACATCTAATTTTAAGAAGTTCAAGCATTCCTATGAACATCAAGACTCAAAGAGCTTCTTCTCATAATATTCTTTGAATGTGCTCTCTCTAGTGGCTCCCAATAGTCAGCATTACTGTGATCTGATAGAGGATCAAAGACTAAACCGTACAGTCACTGAATGTTGTATAGGAAGGATCAGAAGAACAAAGCAACATTTGTGAATGAAAGAGGGTAATTGCATGACAGTAATCTGACATTTTTAATGGCCCTTCAATAAAAAAAATCCTAGTTGGAATGACAAACTCAAGCATGACTGTAGAAGTAGATAGATGATGTTTATGTTCAATCTGGCATGTAAAAAGTAAAACCTTAAACCCTGTACATTATTGTTAAGAGGAAACAATACTTGACAGCTGCCATTTAAAAAATTGTTGGTGGAAACTTACTTACCAGAAACAAAATCAATTCAAACATCAATCCTCAGGGAAAATTCCTGGATAAAATAAAATTACTCAATCTAAAGAACCAAGAATCAAAATTACTCATGAGGCAGATGTAGGAGAAGCACTCCCTGCGCCACCATTATTTGCATCCAGCGTGCACTCAAATGTATGGATACTTGCAAAATGCTATACACCTTAGCGAGAAGGCTATAATATTTCATATCATCAAATGCAACAAACACAAAAGAAAAGGCGAACAAATACCCTTATCATCTGTTTTTGCAATTTTCGAAATTAATCTGCAAACTTCCATAAGTTCTCGCGACACAGAATACCATATAATTTATATTTCTATCATCTTCAAACCCGGTATTAGAAGGAAAAGAATATGTACGGAGACTGATCAATATAGGGGGGGTACCTACATATGGATATTCAACCGCAATGGATCATAATTGAACGCCAGACATGCATTCCTGACAAACTCATGCATTCCTAAAGTATGGTTAACCTGAGCCTCATCTACACTGTTGTGTTTCTAAGATTTGCAGGCTGACATTAAGAAATTCATTAAGAATGTCTTGTAACCATCATGTGAACTCCTTGAGCCTGTGTAAATTCCATTACCATCCAGTCTTGGTTCAATACATTATACGTGCCAAGCAAAACTGCACATTATTTTGTACTAGGCATTTCAACAAACAATTAGTAGTAAGGAAAAATATTAATCACTTAACCACAAACTAAAAAAAAAAGGATTTGATTTTCTAAGTTCCAATTGAAATTCAAGTCATACCAGAATCTACTCTTCACTCATATCCAAAACTCATCTACAAAACCATATAAAATCCGAAACTCATACCCAAATTTTATAGTGAATGGAAACGATTAACGGAATTAACAATTTCATAAGTACGAAGAATCAAAAATACCTTGTAATCTTAATCCAATTCCTTCCTCAACTCGATTTGAAGTGATTTCTCCTTAAAAATCTAACATCAAAACAACATCAGAATAGGTAAATTAATTATATTATAATTTCCCCTTTTGATGTTGAGTTGTTGTCTCTTTCGACTCTCCTTGTAGAAATTGCAATCTGGTGCTTCTTTCGTGGCGGAGGTGTTGCAGAAATCATGACGAAGGTGATGTGGTGTTTTGACGAAAAGAGTTTGAGATGGAGAGAAAAGGAAAGAGCTTTGTTTTGCATAGTAAAATCAAGTTACGGTATCACCCTTTGTTGCTCAATTTTGATCGAGAAGTGAGGGCAGTCTAGTAAAAAAGGGGCCACGGTTGAAAAGTCCCCTTTTCTTTATTACAGTAAGATGGTGTAATGGTATATGCTTTCTAGAACAAATTGTTAAGTTTGTCAAATAAGCAATAAGAATGGAGAGGGCTATTGAAATCAAAGCAACTGATTATTTATCGATATGTAGGTGAACATATGCTCAAGTGATGACACTTTATTCATAAGCCTCGCAAAAAATGTTTGAACACAAAAGTCCAGTAGTAGTTTTCACGACCCTTTCGAAATCGGGGTGGGGGATGGGTGCACTTTAATCAGTAATGTCTGTAACGCCGACAGACATAGCGAACCTGTTAGTTAATTCAAATTACTAATTGTATGACATTTCTATTATGGATTTATTTCAGACTCTTTACAAGTCTCATTTTTGAAAGCTGAATTTAGCATCTATATGTTGTTAAAACGTGCATTTCTACTTTTGTGGGAGGGTGTTATATTTGGTCAAACATGGAAGATGTGTATGGTGTTTGCCAACGTGCAACGTACGTGCACTTTACTTGTCATATGTAATGATTCTATTCCTGTACTTTGAAATCAGTTGATGTCAGGCTTGGGTTTATGTTGATGTTTTGGATCGGTGATGCTACAGCTACCGCCCCTGGGGCCCGTGAGAAATATCGCGTCTCACGGCCCCTGAGACCCGCTGGAACTAGCAGGGGTGGGTTTATGGGACCTATCGTGGGTCCCTCATTTTTTGTGTGTTGCCGGATCTCACGGGATTTAATCCCTCGGTAGCTGTAGAATTATCGGTTTTGGATGGCCCTTTATTTGGTCTTCTGGACTGCATATGTTGTCGAGTAATGAACCTTCTGATTTCCTCATTTCTATATAAATAATACACAATTATGCAAAGCAACCTGAACTCAAGTCTATACTACAAGCAGATTATACTACCATACTACAAGCAGACTATGCAAAGCAACCTGAACTCAAGTCTATACTACAAGCAGACTAGAATTTCACAGACCTCCTTCCTATATATGTTAAATGATACAACTTAATATCCAACTGAATCATAGTCAAGGAAATGGAAAATTAATTAAACTGTGCAAATACATAGCTTAACCAAAAACAGACAACACTCCCACAAAGTTTGATTGGATGATATAAAGACAGACTAACAATAAAGTTACAATATCAAACTCAAGACAACGCCAATGACAGTATGTTCGCAGGATGGTTCATACTAATATAAATTACGATATGAAAACCACTTCACGTCACCAGTTTATAAGTGCGCACACACATATATATATATATGGTTCAAACGCTAATCAAAGCTTTGTCTCTTCAATTTCAACTCACTCCATTACCTTTGTTTCTTCTTCACCTAATTCTTTCAGTGAAACTAAGGTGTTCCTGTGGGGGAATACTTGATGAATCTGTTCCTTAAACTCCATAAGCGGTTTTGAGGTTGAAGCTTTTGGATCGTAAATGTGGAGATGATGTCTACGGAGACTGCTGTACCCGTAAGTTAAAACACTCCCACTCTTCATAAGAGATACTAATTCGTCACCATGATCAATCCGAAACTCTTTAGTCCACCCAAAGGACTGATGATACTCCCCCTCGTCATGATTGTCATTCTTCTTTGCTAATAGCCATATGTCATAAAGTTCGGCTCCTTCAACAAGTACAGAGACACCAAAAAATAACATCCCATCCAAAAAATAACATCCATTCATCGGCTGGTGTACATAAAGGAGGTGGTGAAAGACTTTCATGAAACTTTTCCTTTGCCAAGTTGAAGGTCACAATCATTTCTTTAGCATTGTCCATCCAATAAAGAGCTCCATTAGCAAAGATACCGTGGCACCAAAGATATGTGTCGAACTCATGATTCAGCTTTCCAAGGTTCCTCCATCCATCACCGCTGCCTAGAGTGTATATGTGGATTTCCGCATACTGGTCCCAATTATTCAGATACATTCCTACCACTTTGTACTCATTGGATGAAGAAACATAACCGAATCCACTCGTCCAATCATGATATTGCCGGTCACAATTTGTCTTGATTTCTGGAAGCATAACATATTCTTTTGTGATGGGGTTACAGATATAACTTCTTTCTGGGCCTTGAGAAACACAGATCAAACCATTAGACGAACCAAGAATGCTAGCATTCTTAAACGGCGGGGTGAAATTAAACCTTCGAATTCTCTCCATGGGTGTTGTTGACTCATGATTCTCATTGTATTCAAAATAGTGAAAATTTTCATTTTCATGTATCAAAGTAGAATTCCATTTATATGAAAAGGCAATAAAACCCGGCTTATAAGAATCAATAGCAGGAGGATTATTTAGATGATGTGAGTGCATTTTAGAGAATGATGGATGATGACAAACAAGATGGTTCCAAATTTTGCATACTGATTTACAATTAAGAACCGATTCGGTTGGTATTCTAGTTAAAATATCTAATGTGATCTCCAAAGGGAGAATCTTGAAATAATCCATGAAATCCTTTTAATCTTCAAAGACAGGAACACCAATTCCTTAAAAGAGTTTGAGAAATAGTGATGGAAACCTGAAGGAAAATGGGGTTCAATCTGGGATTGAAAATGAAAACCATAAAAGAGTAGGCTAAGAAAACAAAAACAAATTTTAGGGACTTACAGGTGTCAGGTGGTTGATAGGAAATGGTTCTTGCAACTAGATCAAGCACATACATACATAAGAAGCACAGATGATAGACTACAACATATTTCCGGTGTGATTTTGACACATTAAACGTCTTATTGAATGATTTCATCAAACAAAGATAGAACACCATCTTTTCAGCAGATGAAACTACAATTGTTCCATAGAGACTAAAAGAGAGTCCGTAGGTGTCTCCTTTCATCAATTTAGAAGCTTGTTTTATTTTTAAAAGTCAATGTCCAATGAAATTTCATCCTACATTTTAAAATGTTTAATTTTGTTTGTTTGAAAAGTCATTTCATATTTTAAATGATTTCTTTTGGTTTTACAGATGTTGTGTGTCTAAAGTCGTTGCTTCAATCCAATGTAGTCATGAGCTCAATCCAGTGGAATCATCGTCAGCGGAATAATCATATTCAAACGGAAAACTCCAAGTAACTTTGACTAATCAATCCTGTTAAAATCTGATTTAGTAAAACCTGGTTGTAATAAATGGTACCAACTCCCAGGCAGATTCATACTATTTTTTCTGGTACTCCAAATTCCAATTTTCAACATTCTAGATTTCTAATCAAATGCAAAGTTTTCCTGTACTTTGGGAAATCAGGCAACATCTGACTGTTCTTTTGATATCCTCATTTGTAGATACATCGACTAGGTGCTTTAATCCCCTTTTTCCTTACATAAGTAGTTGCTAAAATCTCAACAAAATGCTATCAAACCAAGAAAACTGCTGCTAAAATAACAACCACATTCATCTGTAAATAATACCGTACGATGCCAAGTAATTGGAACTCAACTCTCTACTACATGAAGAGTACAGTTGGTTCCGCTAAAAAAGATTGTTGTGCAGCCTATCTAATCAAAATAGCCTGTTTATACTCATAAAAGGAGGATTACCAATATGTTTTCATGGATAGCAGCATGCTTAACGAGCTTCTTAATTTGATAATACGACCAAAATGTAATAATAAGCAACTATGATAAGGAATGGCATTTATATCCTCCCACCTAAGTTTTTCAATTTGTCTCATTACTCAACTTCGATACGTCTCGGTTGGAAGGTTCAGATGGAACTCTACTTAGAAGCTAAACTAGACCTGCACCAACCAAAGCGCCAGGCAGATGAGCAATGTGATTGACACTTTGCATAGCGGAACTTGCACCCGACATTCTTGTTGAAGCTTGTGCTGCTTCCATCACCTAATTCCCAAACGACCGAAAAGTACATTTAAAAACCCCATTGGCGCAGCAGGCATGCATGATATAACCAAAAGATACCCTCACATTCTGATTCAAATTTAAAAAACCACAACTACACGAAAAATAATAAAATCATCTGTATTATACGTAACAAAAGGAAAAATCATAATTATAAGTAGGGTTATCATGCCTAGAGACTAGTATCAGTCAAGGTTCTGTTTTGTTCGATGTGGAGACTTTCAGTCTTCAATCCAGGTAATGGAACCTGATATAGTTGAATTTGAGCAATATGAGTAACTTAACTAACATATTCTTAAGGAACTCACTCTTACGTTTTTGAAATTTAAATGTACCTTACAAGTAGGTTAAATGTTCACCCCTATTAAGCTGTAAAAGGTTATCAAATTCTCAATGGAGTCAAATTAAGGTTCAATTTTTTAATTCTTCTGTAATATTTTTGCAGTAGAAGCACAAGATTACCTTCTCGATAACAAATTGGCCCGGTATAAGAACTTCAAGGATCTTTCTCCAGTCCCAACACATCTGCAAGAAAATATTAGTGGTAGTTAAGATAAAATTATTAAGTAGCACGATTCTCATTCTTAAAATGATTTTGATAGGTGGCAGAAGAATTGATTAGCGTTACCTTGACAAGAACACTGATAGCAAATAGACCGATCACAGCACCAGACGCTCCAAGAGAAACTGCATTTCTTGGAAGAACCAACCATGACACCAGGTTTGCTCCAAGACCTGTTAGAATGTAAGAAGTCCACAGTGCAAAGTTCCCCTCCTCCTCCTCAACAAGCTTTCCTAGAAGCGGAAGGAGAAAAAGAAGATGAAAATAAGACATCCACATGATTTGGGAGACTCTAAATACAAAAGAGGCTTTGTCCATTAGAACTAAAATTTCACACATGTAGAGAAAGAGAGAGAAAATTTACCAAAAATGTACAAGAAAAACAGATTGCTGGAGAGATGGTTCTGTGAAATTTTATCACCACGAAGGTAGTCCAAAAGTTAGAAAACTGAGTATATGACAAATGTTTGTGGATAATATGCACAGATCAAAGATGATAGCTTTTTCATACAAGCATCAAGTCTTTATCATCATGCTACTTTAGATAAAGTAAGAAGCGTCAAAAAGTAGAGAAATCTCACCAGTTAGTATGACAGAATGTTGAAGTCACAAACTGGTATCGAACTGGAAAACTGTGGTACAAGTAAAGTTCTTTGATCTCCCTTATCTGAAAAAGGAAAACAAAACTGTAAGTAACTGCGTACTCTATCAGTTTTAACATCGAGAACTTTGCATCTCAACATAGAAATTCCCTTCCATTCAAACTAATACAAAGAAAAGTGTGACCGGCACATACAGTTTGTTTTACCACATCCATAACTCATATAACAAATCAAAATATGTGAACAAATTCAAACCATGGATTCTTCACTAGATTTAATTAAACTAAGGCACAGCTCAACTCCATATTTTCTGACGGGAGAAGTAATCTAATCTATGAGGTTTCCTCATTAAGAATACAACTGAGCTTGCATTTTACATCTTCTTTTTGCTAGTGGTATACATTTTCAATGCTTCTTATACCCCATGTTGCAACTTTGGATTCTCACTGGTGGCAACACAAACATGGAGATTTTCTTAATAAATTTCACTACAAATGTCTGCTTGCTCATTGCAATTGTTAAAATTAATCTTAACGACTTCACCTATTGCTCATATCAATTCATTGGTCATTTCATTAATAACCAAATATCAACCAAAATTCAATTATGCATACACATTACCATCAAAAGGTTACTAAACAGTAAGTACATTAAAAGAACACATCTTACAGTACGCGAAACTAATGATCAGCTGTGAAAACTCCAAGATTAATAAGTAAAATCCAGAATATTCCATTCACACGCTTATCCGGCTTTCGTTTATCCTCAGGCTTTCCAAGTTCCAGCTCATATCTAGTCAAACAAAAATTACACATACATCATTATATCAAACTCAAAATTCTCTATGAAACCCTAAACCCTCAAAATTAACTAATTCAAGGTCAAATTTTTGTTCTATCCATTTGAAATACAAAAATACCTAAACAAATTAGGGCAAATTCATCTCAAATTACTTCAAAAAGGAGAAAGATAGAGATGATAGAAGGTACAATATACCTGAGTCTTTGCTCATGTTGCAGACATGTCTAAATCGAGGAGAAGTGGGTTGTTTAAGAAGAAGAAGAAGAAGAAGAAGAAGAAACGGTGGAAAATTGGAAGCGGGAGATCGGGAAATTGTTAAAAGTTTTTGCGAGGAATCCATTAGGTTTGGGCGGAGGAGGAGGAGGATGAGCAGCAGAGCAGAAGTGTGGACTGTGGAGTGTGAAAAGACGAGCTAACTGCCCCATCTTTTCTTCTGTACTTTTTCTGGGTGCCATTAGAAAAAAGAACTGCCTATTATATGGCCTCTGTGAAGGGCAAACCACGCCATGTGGGTCCGCGAAAACAGATTAGGGAAATACTGTCCCGCGCGGCAGTGCAGCGTGAGTTATAAGCTAGCGTGGGATAGCCGTTGGATATCGATTTTCATTTATTTACTGCCCTTGATGACTAATAGACCGTTGTCCTGTTAATATATTTGTCGCCCTCTAATTATTATAGCAAGTTTCAAACAGCCTTTATGTATTTTATTTATTACAAACCTTTTCATTAAAAAAAAGTAAAACCTTTATCTTTAGACCCCTCCTATTAACAGGGCCGGCATCTTGTTCCCAGGGACGTGACAGGGGAAGGGACGTAATTTTCTCATTTTTTTTAATATATAATATCCACGGGACCAACCAAGTGGGGTTAGCCCAATTGACCAGGAATCTGACTCTCAAATAGGAGGTCAGTAGTTTGAGTCTCCGCTCAAACGAAATTATACCAACTTTAATATGAGTATCAGAGTGTTGAGTTTGCTCAGTGGGGAGTAAGTCGGTGACTATGCTGCAAGGGGCAGGACGGACCTATGCGTCTCATGAAGATAAATAGAAAAAATAAGTAAGAGTGTCAATTGATCTTTCTAAATTTAGATTTGAAAAAGCAGATTGATCAAAATATTCTTCAAAGTTGATGCAGTATCTATTTGTAAACACCATTATCAACTACTAAAGCACTTCGGGGTTTAGTAGGATGAACCTAAATTACATACTGTAGTATATATTTGCTTTGATTAATAGTTTCTAAATGAAAGAATAATTGTAAAGAATCTTTGAAATGTTATTGACCAATTACTTACCTAACAAAATCATTAACATCTTAGTAATTGAGACACCCATATGGTCGAGAATTAAGACTTACTATGGCATTAAGCAATATGAAAATCAATTTATCTTTTCACATAAACCTCATTCTTAGATCCAAACATCTAAACAATAGTGCAGTATGGAGTTAAGATTCATCCCCCCCCTCCATTAACAAGTAGTTGCAGAGGAAAGTGTGTTTAAGTATTTTTGTCTGTTTTTTAATGGATTTGTTGGGAAAAAATCTAGTGCGAGAAAAGAGCATTTTAAGATTTCTGTAAGTTTCCTTTCTACAGCACTATCAAACCCCATTTCACCACACATAGAAATTATCAGAAACCCCATTTCATTCATAGACCCTGTGTGAGTAAGAGATCGAAACCAACGATTATATAGATGATAAGAAGAAAAGGTGAAATTTTTGACTTGCCGAGAAACCAGACTTAAGGTAGAAATGAATTTTCGGTTTCCGGTGGTGCGACGGAGAAACAGTATCGGATTTGGCCCTGTGAGTATGAAGAAGAAAACAGAAAAGGTCAAACCGAAATACAGCTTTTTCAAATTTTTGTTGCTTTTTGGTCCATTATCATTGAATAAAGTCAATCGAATAGCGTCCCCGCATTAACATTTTATGGCCCTGTGTATATGATTACTCGTTTTTCCCTTTCTCGGTGGTATTTGCTATGTGCTTGCAAGAAGAGAATCAGAAAATAATATGGATTACGAAACAAATTATTCAAGACAAGTTTTGAGATTTGGAATGGGTATTGAAGAAGATGCATCTTCAGTATATACAAGCAGGTCTCTAATTAGACACAAAATTATTTTTTTGAAATGAGCAATTGGTTTCTCTTTCAGTTCAAATTTGTCCATTGATAACCACCAAAACTGCTCAAACTGAATAGCCACATTGAAATCCCTGTCTTATTTGAATTATAAATGAAGTTTTTTGGTTCATATCATCATTCCATTCATTGTCTGCGTACTGGTTCATGATGTGTTGGGATACAAAGGTGTTTTTCAGTTTTCATGAGATGTTTGCTTGGGTTATCAGATCCAACTACCATTTCTTGTGTTTAACACCGTAGAAGTGGAAAATCCTACAACTACATCCAAAGAAACACACACCTAATGAAGTAAACCAGCAAGAGATGCACAAGAACACAAGATATACGTGGTTCGGTATGATTACCTACGTCCATGGGAGTAAAAGGATGATCTTATTACTCGATTCAAGGTTACAAATTAGGTATCTCAGTAACAAGCACTCTATTCTCTCTCTCAAGTTCTTGATATTCTCTTCACCCTCACTGATTACTTGGTCCTTTAGCTCTCTACATGGCCCTCTATTTATAGCTACAAGTGATGATACATCCAAGTTACAGTGTAAGTCGCGGCGTATCTTCCTTGATGTCCTTCTCGGGTAGCAGGCGATGTCTTTTCCGAGATGTAGGGATGGGCCTAGTGATATCTTCTCTCGGCATCCATTCATCCGATATCGATCAGTTAGTGAGTATAGACGATATCTCCCTTGATATTATTAACCGAGTCTTACTTTGACCAGATTCTCCTTATCTTCTCAACTACTTCGTCAATGCATTTATTGCTCTTGTACTCGATGGCTATCTCTTCTGTCACCTTCGACCTTTACACGTATTGTCTTCACGGGTTCCCCTGGTGTCTCTTTTTTCGCGCCTAGGCCAGGTAGAATGATTTGGTGCTTCACACTTCATCTGCTGTCGATGCCCCACTACCTAGGATTGCTCCACATGGATCTGTGGATTATTTACACCTACATATATGCCCCTTCTTTCACTCGTGTGATTGACACGAGGGGAAGAAACCGCTTCTCCTTCCACGTCCGCTGCCATGCCGTGTTTCACGCCATGCTGTTCCCCACTACACTCGTCTTTATGACTTGTTTACCTTCTTCGCCGGTTACAATTGTTGGGACTATAAATTCAATCCATAAACCCTTGGTTTTTCACTTTTACCTTTTCCGAAAACTTGCACTCTCTCTCCTTAGTTTCTTCTTTCAACTGCTGCTCTGATATCCATTTGTCTTCTAATCCTCTGAAAGCTTCGATCACCCTTTGATCCTTCCATTGCTTTCCCCTTGCTGTTGTTGCGATTTTTGCTGCTTGCTACCTTATTTGGTTCGAGGTTTCTTCCCAACAGTTTTTCCATTGCTTCTTCGATTCCCTCCATGACAGAGAAGAGGTGTATCAGTTATACATTTTTTGATGATGATGGTGTTCCCATTGATTCTTTGTTTATTGTTGACAGCCCTTCGCACCATGATCATCGCGCCCTTAACTCTATCCTTTCTGATGGTTCTCCTTCGTTTTCATGTAGGAATGACAAGAGAGTTTCCAAGGACTTGACTGATGAACAGTTCATCAAGCAGTTAAAAGATGATTTTGGTATCCATGGTTATGACATCAGGCTCTTATCGGGCCAAAGAGGTATTTTGAGAAAAAGGTGATGTCATGAATTTCCCTCACTCAGCCGAGGCGACCGTCGTCACCAAGGGTCAGTTGGAGCTCGGGCTACGCTTTCCACTGTACAATTCTAGCCGTCCCTTCCTGTACGAAGCTCTTTCAAAGATTCGTATGTCTCGTGCTTTAGCTCAATGGAATGGAAACATATTTCGTCTCATAAACGAGTGGGAGAGGCGAGGGCGAGGCGAATGCACTCCCACCGCTTGGTTGACCTATGATCCTTCCGAAGCAGGCGATTATACTCCCGCAAGCTTTGATGCCAACTATTGGAGTGGGAATTCTACCAATGGTGATCTTGATGGCTTCGCTGCCAGTCCTCATCGCAACAAGACTCTCCCTGAGGGTTTTAAGAAGCTTCTCTTGGACGAGTACCCTAAGGGGAAGACAACTAATAAGCATGCCCGTCATACTAGTGATGTAGCTTGGGATCGGGTTGCTCTTGTTATTTATGGTCCTCTTTTTAGTGGCAAGTTTCCTCATCCGGCCGAGCCCTATCAGTTCTGGGTGGTCAATGTTGATCGAGTAAGTTTTTCAATCTTGGTCGATGTCGGACCGAGTGATCAGTGGGATGGTTTTTTAATTTGTTTTTGTATTTTGTAGTTCAAGTCCCAGAGTAGCCATCCTGAGGCTCTCAGTCTTCGAAAGAGGGATAGAGGTATTAGCGCAGGAGTCGAAAGAAGAGGCAAGGAAGGTAACAAATATACTACTTTATTCACAGTACATGTACTTGCCCCTATTTTTTGCCTTGAATGGATCCAACGAAGACTCATGTGCAGAAGTCGAAAGTTGATAAAGCAGGAGCTGGAGGTGCTTCAGCGAAAGATGGTGAGGATCCCGACGATCGACTACCTTTATCTTATTTCCTGAGGAAGTCGCCTCAGAAAACTTCTGATGTTTCGTCTACCGTTGTAGGTGATAAGCCTAGTGGTAAGGGTAAGGAATCGAAGGTCGATGAGTCTGCCTCAGGGAAGGTTATGCCCCAGCAGTCTGCTGGTAAAGGTGTCACCCTTGTCGAGGTGTTGTGTTTATGTTGTCTGATGGTGATGATGATGATATTTTTGATGAGGAGGACGGGACCGGTGGTGTGGGAGAGTAAGGTGATCCGAAGCAGATAGAAAAGTCTGCTGGTGGTGGAGATAACGTTGTTTCTGAGGGTAGAGTAAATGTTACTCCTAGGGGCGAGGTGTTGGGGATTGTGCCTCATGTTGTTCCTGCCCCGAGCTCGGGCGGGACTACCTTCTTTACTTTCTCGGGTCCGGTGTGCAATTATCTAGGGGCTCTTACTTCTCCCGATTTTGAGTCCCTAACCGACGAGGAGATGATTACTTCGGTATCCTCATATTATGCTGGTCTGAAAGATACCTTCAACCAGATGGTGAGTTATCTTTCTTAGTTGTATATTTATGACGTGGGATGGTTGTTGATGTTCGTAATGTTCCCAGATTGCCAATAAAGAGTTGTTGGATGCTGCTTTGCGGCAAAAGGAGCTAGCAGAAAGGGAAAATCTTCGTCTCCAATTGCATCCAGGGCTGTTAGAGCATTGCTCGGTCGAACTCGCATGCGTTGCTATCTCAAGCATGTTTGTCAATGTTAGTGATCAAAACTATAAGTCTTGATTTCTAGTCTACTATAGATAAGGTCTCGGACTAGGATAGAAAGTGTAGTTGAGCTCAAGAACTCCATGGATCATCATACAAGACGAAGGACTACTCAAAGAACCGGTGGATCTTCATCGACTAAAAGGTATGTGGAGACTTGAACTTATCTATCACTAAAAAGTCTATTTATCTCATACTGATTCAAGGCACAATTGCGTTCCTTACGTCTCTGATCCCAGCAGGATACTACACACTTGATTCCCTTAGCTGATCTCACCCACAACTAAGAGTTGCTACGACCCAAAGTCGAAGACTTGATAAACAAATTTGTCTCACACAGAAAATTCTATAGGAATAGATAAATCTGTCTCCCACAGAAATACCTACGAGTTTTTTTCTGTCTTTTGATAAATCAAGGTGAAAAGGAACCAATCGATAACCCAGATTTATATTCCCGGAGAACAGCCTAGAATTATCAATCAACTCACAATAATCTTAATGGATTAACGAAACAAGATATTGTGGAATCACAAACGATGAGACGAATGTGTTTGTGACTACTTTTCTATCTTGCCTATCGGAGATATAAATCTCAAGCCAATCTTACGACTGTACTCAAACACGATAGAAACAATAAGATCAGATCACGCAACTACAGAGAAAATAGTTGGGTCTGGCTTCACAATCCAATGAAGTCTTCAAGTCGTTAACCTACAGGGTTTCGTGAAAAACCTAAGTTTAAAGGGGAATAAACTCTATTTTATGCAACTAGTATCACACAGGAGGTGTGGGGATTAGGTTTCCCAGTTGCTAGAGTTCTCCTTTATATATATTTCAAATCAGGGTTTGCAATCTAAGTTACCTTGGTAACAAAGCATTCAATATTCATAAAACCTGATTAGATTCAAGCTAATATCTTTCAACCGTTAGATTGAACTTATCTTGTTATACACAAATGAAATGTAACTTCATTTAGGTTTGGGTAACCATACCTAAACGTGTGCACTTAGTTGGTTCAACAATAGTTAACCAATGGTTAGCCATATGAGCACTTTCATATCAAACTTAGTCATCTTCACCATAACTAGTTCAAATGACTCAAATGAACTAGTTAGAGAGTTGTTCAATTGCTTAGATCTTATAGAAGTATACAAGACACAATTGAAGCAAAATCGGTTTGATTCACTCGAATCGATTCATTAACATTATAGCCACGTTTTGCAAAGATTGCATTCCTTATTATAATTTTTTTTAGTTTATGAACAAACTGATTTTAGAAAGTAGCTTACTTAAGTATGAAAACGGGTACGCGTACTTAAATAACCGAATTGAGTTTGTTTTTCCCTTTCAAACTCCAGCAGAAATTCACGGACGTGAACCTTCCTCCAGTATGCATACGGGTACGCATACTTACCCGGATTTCCAACAACCGCTAGTACATGTATGGGTACGCATATTTTGGGTTCACGGTTTTGGACTTTTACACAAATGTGATAACACACTATGTTTATATCCAAAGACGGTTACATGTTCTAAACTCTCATTTCAATCATTGAAAATTTCTTAGAGGATGTTATATAGTTGTTATTCACAAACTATTTTTCATCAAAGCGATTTTCAAGTTATTTAAATAATCAACATGACTTTCGTCACGAGTAAAGATGAACTTGGCCAAAGCGAAATCTTACCAACGCATATTTCGAGAATAGATAAGCAAGATAAACTCGGCTTGAAATAGCAAATGTGTATAATCGAAGTCTATATAGCAATAAGACTTTTGTCTCAAAATAGGAGATAAAATAGATAGACTTTTGAGTGACAGATAAGTTCAAGTATCCACTTACCTCTTGTTGATGAATTTCCACAAGTTCCCTTGATTAGTTCTTCGTCTTCATTCGATGAACGTCGTGGAGTCTATAGTTCAACTACACCTACTATCCTAATCCGAGACTTAGCTATAAGTAGATTAGAAATCAAGACTTATAGTTTTGGCAACTAAACTTGATAAACAAGCTTGAGATAGCAACGCTTGCGAGTTCGACCGAGCAATGATCTAACACAGATGTTGAAGATTTAAGAAATCAAGCATTACGAAAATTGAGCCGAAAAGGTTTATTTTATTGAATACATATGTATTGATAGTTTTGTCTTATACTTCATGGAGATTGTTATTTGACGATGCAATTTTTCTTCATCTTGCAAGGATAGGTAGTGATCACACTCCAATTCTTCTAAATCCCTTGAGAAAAGGTCCAAAAAGAAAGAAGCGGTTAAAAGTTGAATATCACTGGATTTACCATCCTCATTTCATTGAAGATGTCGAAAAAAGTTGGATCACCTCTTCTAGAAATACCCTAAACAAGCTTGAAGCTTTGAGTAGGCATCTATCGAAGTGGAGTAATCAAACTTTTGTCCATATTCACTATGAGTTGGAATAAGAAATACAAGAGATAGTAGAATTGTAATCCAAAGCGCACTTAACAGATACAAGAGAAGAAGAGAAAGTTGTTATAAAAAGCATAGGAATTCCTGAAGAAAAAAGAGAGAGAATATTCTGGGAACAAGATAACAAATCCAATTGGATTCTTAATATCGACAAAAATACTCATCTTTTCACTTATTTGTTGTTCACAAAAGGAACAAGAACAAAATTATCTCCTTGAAAATGAGAACGTGGATTGGGTATTTGATCATGACAAGATCAAACAGATGCTCATTACTCACTTTCACAACGTTTTTGAAGTTGACAATGATGTTTCTCCTAACTTATTTCTTATGGACAATTCTAATGCTCTCTCCGAAACATAATGCAGGTCACTTGTTGCCATACCTTTGGCCAAATAAATCCATAATATTATAAAGAAAATGAAACCCTTGAAGGCTCCTGGTCCAGACGACTATCTGTCTCTCTTTTACAAGAAAAGTTATTTCAGACACTCCATGCTTCCACCAGGTCTTAACCATACCTATATAGATTGATCTTATCCTAAAGTTAAGCATCCAGAATCCCCTATGATGAAATAATCAGAAACATAACTTATCTGTCTTTATTCCTAGAAGGAAGATTATTGACATTGTGTATGCGAAAGAACTTGTGCATTCAATGAGTCATTTGAACTCTCTTCTTGTTTTGTTTACGCTCAAAATGGACATGATCAAAGTATGCGACAGAGTTGATTGGGGATTTTCGAGCATGGCCCTGCAGGTTTTTGGTATTTTTGGTATTATGAAGTTTGTGCGGTTCACGTCTTACTCAATACTTCTCAACGGCAACCAAAATGTTTATTTCAAGGAGAAAGAGGTATTATACATGGATGTCCATTGTCGCCTTATTTGTTTATCTTGTGCTCTCAAATCCTCCCGCGTATCATCATGAGAATGAAATTGGATGGACTCTCCTCCGGATACAGGTTAAAATAGGTGGGCTCCTCCTATCCTCACTTAATGTTCGCTGATGATGTTATGATTTTTGGGGTCATGAACGACAAGACGATAGCTGCTATTACAAGAATCCTCTAAGAGTATACTTCATGGTCAGGACAACAAGTGAACATCTCTAAATCCTCAATTATGTTCAGCAAACAAGTATCAACTAATAGACCAAACTATGTCATTAAAATATTAGATGTGAAGAAGTTAGATATTCTGGAAAAATATTTGGGAGTCAAGATTCTTAACAATTCCAACAGGATCAACAACTACGACTTTCTAATCGATAATTTGATTCTAAACTCTCTCGTTGGTAAAAGCATTTCTTGTCTCATGCGGGAAGAACTACATTAATCCAGTCTATTTTTGCTTTTATACTTCTTTTCTACATTTCAACAACTCTGGTACCAAAGACTATTCTTAAAAAACTCAACTTAATCATGAAGAATTTTTGGTGGGGACACTTTAGAGAGGAGAGGAATATGCACTATATCTATTGGACTGGTTTTCAGTGAGCAAGGATAAAGGAGGCCTGAGTCTAAGACCTTTAGAGCAACTCAATATGTCTCTTGTGGCAAAACTGGCATGGAGGTTTCTTTCGGACAAATCTTCTTTGTGGGAAAAAAATACTCATTACTAAATATCTAAGAGGCGCTTTATTTTGGACTGTTTCTAAACCCGAAAGATGTTCTTATACATGCGCCGCTATGCCAGAAAGTAAAAATGCTTGAAAAATGGTTGTTTATGGGTTTTTGGCAAGGGAAAAAATATAAATTAATGTGTGTTCTGACCCTTGTATTCCTAATATCCCTGGTCATATTCCACCGCTACCTCAAGATGGCAATTGCATAGTAAAAAAAGTTGAAAAGCTAAAAATTCTAGGTGAATGTCAATGGAATCAGGACCTTGTGCAACAACTTTTTGGGAGTTTTGTAGCAGCTCAAATTATTTCCATCCCTTTATATGCAGGGTCTTCTGAAAACAAGTTAATTTGGAAACTTACTGAGTATGGGATGTTCATTGCTCCAACCTTCCAGAAGTTAATGGCTACTGAAAATGGGGAAACCTCTATTCTCAATGATAATTCTTTCTCATTGCACAAATTCTGATCCATTAAGGTGATAGCTCCAAAAGTGAAGATGTTTATTTGGAGGTTAATTTACAATGGTGTTGGTACTCTCAGTAAGCTAAGTAACTTCATCGAAGGAATACCAAAGAAATGTCAATTCTATGGTGCGCAGGATGAACTATAGACCATATTTTCCTGTATTGTTATAGTTGGTGAAGGTAATACTATTTGGATCCGCCCTCTCGTACAGAGTTTCTGTTAAATATAGGGATGTCCTTGTTGAGTTCTCATCCTCTTTTCTCTCTCCTCTCTAGCTACTCTCAAAACCCAAAAAGGAAACCTCACATCTATGAAAGCTTACTGCTCGTATCTAGTCCATTTTGGGCTAGATCTGAGCAAATTTCTTTCTTTTTTCTTGTTTTCTTAGGTAGCTAGTAGTTTAGGTTACATTTGTTTAAGTTAATTTTTGTATAAATCTCCATTGTTTTCGGGATATTTTTATGGTGTTCTTGTGGGTTTTTTGCCCTTTTGTTTATGTCTTCTTCTTTATGGAGATTCTTTATGCGCTCTCATGGCATTTCTTTGTGATCTGAATGGAGATTTTGGGTGAAAGTTCAAGTGTGTTGATCAATATTTGGGCATATTACTCTCATAATTTTATAATAAGATCTCTTTTTCAAGAAGCCCTATTAAAATGGTTGGATTTTTTTTCGAAAGAGAAAGGTTATATTTAGAAGAAAAGGAACCAAGCCAAGGGCAGGTTGCCATGAGTTGCAAAAAACAAAGAAAACAGCCGAAAACTTTAGACTATAGAGCAAATAATATCGCTTACACAAAGACTGAAAGCAGCTAACCTACACCACATTCCGTCTATCTCGGAAACACGACGAAAACCAGACTTAATACTTCCACATAATCATGAAAGATAACCAAAAACATCATTGCAGTTCGTATAAAGGCATGCAAACCTCACCATCCGTCTATAAACAAAGGCTGCAGTACACATCCACTTCCAACTACTACTAGAAACTTCAAGGGAGACTGCAAGACATGAACTTGCAGAAAATCCCAACACTTCATCTTGGATTTGATGATAACTTCCTTCGTGATTTCTATTCACCAGGATTCTTATTATATAAAACACTAGTATCCCTTTTGGGAATACAAAAGTTATGGCGGAGATAATCTCCTCATTACAATAATTATGACAGGAGATATTCTCCTTAATTAAAATAAGTAAAGCAGTATAATATATTCTCTAATACACCCCCTTAGTCTGAGCGGGAGAGGAGCAAACTCTAAGACTAGAACGAAAACGAACAAATAGATGTCGTGGAAGGCCCTTGGTGAAGATGTCGGCATACTGGTTTTCAGACGGGACGTGCAAGACATGAATATCACCAATACGAACGCGTTCACGAACAAAGTGTATGTCAATCTCCACATGTTTAGTGCGCTGATGTTGAAAAGGATCTCCAGACATATATATCGCACTTACATTATCACAATACACGATAGTAGCACGTCGTAAAGGTAGATGGAGCTCTAGAAGAAGGTTGCGAATCCATGTTGTTTCAGCAACAACGTTTGCTACCCCCCGGTATTATGCTTCAGCACTGGATCGAGAAACTGCTGCTTGACGTTTTGATGACCAGGAGATGAGGTTGTCTCCAAGAAATACACAAAACCCAGAAGTCGAACGACGTGAATCAGGACAACCCGCCCAATCAGCATCAGAGTATGCTGTTAAGCCAGAGATAGCGGAGACCGAGAGAAATAATTCGTGATCAATTGTGCCCTGAAGATAACGAATAATCCTCTTAAGGGCCTGCATGTGAGGCTTTCGAGGATCATGCATGAATAAACATACCTGCTGGACTGCATAGGATATATCTGGCCGTGTGAAAGTGAGTGCATGCAAAGCACCGGCTAGGCTTCTATACAAAGTGGGGTCCGTGAGAGCAGGGCCAGAGGTAGCACTGAGCTTGGCATTGGTGTCGACCGGAGTAGCCACTGGATTGCATTTTGTCATGGACGCACGTGCAATGATGTCCTGAGCATATAACGACCGAGACAAAAATAGCCCTGAGGATGAATGAGTAACAATAATACCCAAAAAATGATATAACGGGCCAAGGTCAGACATAGAAAATTCCCTTTTCATCGAATCAATGAAGCGGCATAGGAGTGCATCAGTAGAGGCAGTTAAAATAATATCATCAACATATAATAATAGGTATGTCGTCTCGGTACCTGATTGATAAACGAAGAGGGAGGGATCACACACACTAGCACGAAAACCACAATTAGTGATAAACTTGGCAAACCTCTGAAACCACGCCCGTAGAGCCTGCTTAAGACCATAGAGAGACCTACGTAGTCGACATACGTAATCAGGGTGATCAGGATCAACAAACCCCGGAGGCTGATGCATATATACTGTCTCGGTCAAGTCACCATGAAGAAACGCATTCTTGACATCTAGCTGATGTATGGGCCAAGAACGCGAAGTAGCAATAGTAAGAACGGTACGAATAGTATCTGGTTTGACAACCGGACTAAACGTTTCAAAACAGTCAACCCCAACCTGCTGAGATTTACCATTAACAACTAGACGAGCCTTGTATCGCTGCAAGGAGCCATCAGCATGATATTTTTGATGAAAGAGACACATGGAACGAATAACATGAGCGTCACGTGGTCGTGGTACCAGTTCCCAAGTATTAGTTTTCAACATAGCATTGTACTCATCTTTCATGGCAGCATTCCAGTTTATGTCTCTAAGAGCATACAAGTGAGAACGAGGGAGAAGAGAGATATGACAAAGGGTTTGGACATGAAGATTAAGGCGATGGACAGGGAGGAAGATGCCACGGGAGGCGCGAGTGGTGGGGGAGAAGGAGCTGGAGGAACAGTAGTGATTGGAGGTATGCAAGAAGGTGTAGGGACAGTGGTTTTCCTGTAGGGGAAGAAGTGGTTGGTGGGGATGAGGGGTTAACGTCAGTAGGCTGTACGCAATGATTAGATGGTGCAGAAATGGTTGGAGTGGGATCTGACGCAGTGGGAAAAGAAGAAGAAAAATAGGTGAGGGGAGCTGCTGACTCAGTGGGGTATGGAGGTGGGAGTGGAAACTGACATTGGGGAGTGGGAGTGGGAACTGACGTATTGGGGGAAGAAGAAATGGTGATGGGGCTTGCTGACTTAGTGGGGACGGAAGTGGCAGGAGGGAAGAAAGACGTTTGGATGGGAGGAGTAGATAATGTGTTGCGACGATGAGGTGGGATGTAGATGTCAGGTGGAGTAGGTTGAATAGGAGATGATTGGTGTACAGTAGGAGCAGTACTAGAGTATGGGTAAAAGAGGTGATTATTGTGAGAGGAGTTAAAAAAAGAAGGAGACACATCGTCGTCATCAGGGGGGTTGTTTTGAGGAGGGGTAGAAAATGGGAAAACACTCTCGTCAAATGTCACATGACGGGACATGATTATTTTGTGTGTGGTGAGATCTAAGCAGCGGTATCCACGGTGGTTAGGAGGAAAACCAAGAAAGACACACCTAGTGGAACGTGGAGCGAGTTTGTGGGGAGTTGTGGAGGAGAGATTTGGATAGCAAAGGCAACCGAATGTACGAAGATGATCATACGTTGGTTGGCGTTGATAAAGAATAGACACAGGTGATTGATTATGAAGGACTTTGGTGGGTAGAATATTATGGAGATAGACAACCATATGAAGAGAATAAACCCAATATTTAGGGGGAACGGAAGTGTGAGACATAAGAGTGCGAGTGATGTCATTGACACGGCGAATCATGCGTTCAGCCTTGCCATTTTGGGAGGAAGTTTGGAGGCAAGAGAAACGAAAAACAAGACCATTGTTACGAGCAAAAGTATGGAAGGAAGAATTGTCAAATTCGCGGCCTATGTCGCATTGAAAACATTTAATTTGACGTTCAAATTGAGTTTGAACAAATGAACGAAATTTCAAGAACTTTTCATAAACTTGGAATTTAAACTTTAGTGGATAAACCCAAAGATAGTTGGTAAAATCATCCAGTAATATAAGATAATAACGGAAACCGGTCTCTATGTGTAAAGGAGAGGTCCATAAATCACTGTGAATGATATCAAATGGTGCAAAAGTAATGGAATTTGATTCATAAAATGGTAATCTAACATGTTTACTAACTTGACATGAATGAAAAAGTTTATAATGTTGATTCTTATTAAAATGAATAGAATTATTTGTACGAAGAACATCTAAAATAGCCTTGCCGGGATGACCAAGGAGGCTATGCCAAATATCTGGCGAAAAGACAGCAAGAGAAATGGGGGAAGACTGGGATGATATTTGTGGTGGCACGGCAGAGTTGGTGATCGGGTAGAGCTCCCCGGAACTATTACATCGAAGGATAATTTCCTCGAACTCAGATCTTTCACAGAAAAACCAGAAGGATCAAACTCAACATACACACGATTATCAGTGGTGAACTTACGAACGGAAACTAAGTTTTTGATAATATCGGGAACAACAAGGGTATTTTTGAGTTGAAGAGTACGAGAGGGAAGGGTTATGAACTTGGTACCACTGGAAGTAACTGGAATACTATTTCCATTGCCAACTAAGATAGATCGTACATTGCTAGAATTGAAAACGTTGTGTAGATTACCTAGATCAGCAGTGAGGTGCGACGTAGCACCGGTATCCATGTAGAAAGCATCATCAGGTTGTTGTAGATGCATAAAACTATATGCCTCAGCAATGTCTGTGAGCTTCAGTTGTTCCCTCGCCATTGATTTTTAATGGTTTAAAGAAAATAGGATCGTAGGGGGGCTGATACCATCTTGGATTTGATGATTACTTCCTTCGTGATTTCTATTCACCAGGATTCTTATTATATAAAACAATAGTATCCCTTTTGGGAATACAAAAGTTATGGCGGAGATAATCTCCTCATTACAATAATTATGACAAGAGATATTCTCCTTAATAAAAATAAGTAAAGCAGTATAATATATTCTTTAATACTTCATAAATAAATGCCGACCAATTCAGGATATCAAACAAAGCTGTAGGTTAGTGCAAAAGAAACAGCTGGAACAGAACATCTCCATGACTGTAGTGTACTGCAGATTGAAAATCGGAGTTAAAATGGTTGGATTACAATCCCATGACCATTCTTTCAATCTTCGGATTGCTCGGTACTCTTATTGGTAGTTCGTTACTTCTCTTCACATACTATTCTTTGTTAGTACCTTTTCATTCGATCTTTGATCTTGATGTTCTTGAAGTCCATGTAATCTCTATTTTATCACGAATGAAACTTTATGAGATTTATCACAAAAAAAAAAAGGAAAAAATAGTTCATATCTCTTAACCAATTTGCATGCTCCCAGTTATGGGTTCAAAAATATTCAAAAGTTCTATTTGAACCACACTTTTGAAATAAGGAAAAAACCGCATAGACTCAAACGCCAAATGCAACCCCACCCGTTTTTCCCCAGAAGTACGGGACCCACCTAATTTTTGTGTGTACGTGATTTTGCAGTGGTTCAAGTGGACGGTCTGTCTAGAACGACTGTAAAATACTTTTGAATTAATTGTTGAGCCTAACTTAGCCCCTGGTGGTTTTTTCTTTCAACCCGCACTTTACACTCAACATCGTGTGGACCACATTGACATTTCCAATTGTGGCCCATTTTGAAATCGGCAGGTAGGTTCCTCCTGTCCTGTGTAATTTCATCTTCGTCTTATGAAATTGATTGATTGACGGGAACTGTCTCTGGCACTCCCTAAAGTAGAAATCAAGAACCGACCAATAAATATCCATTCGTGCACTTATGTTGGCGGCTATGTTTATTTTATTCTTAACAACTAAGCAACACATCAAATGGCTCTTTGTCCTGCTTCATTTCTCTTAAAGTCTTGAAAGATATACAAATAGTAAAAAAAGGGTTTCTACTTTCAAGCCCTCTTTGAATGAGATCTCCATTTTCTGACGGAGACTTTTCTTTCCTAGATTGAAATTTTCTGATTTCAGTCGAAGCTAACCGTACTAACTGAGCTAACAGACCATTCTCTTCCATTCTTTAGATGCATTTTTTTTAATCCATATGTTAAAATTTTAATGAAAAAACGGGGTTAAAGGACATGAAATATGGACTGGTCAGCCAAAGACCACGGCAAAATGATCCAAGGAGATGCCCTGAAATATGTGAAGTAGAGAGATATTCCATCAGCCACTACTTGCACTTAAACGGCACAAGCAGATCAGGGTAGGCAGGACCGGTACGAAGGTGTCCTTGGATTTTCATTTCCATCATCCAAACGGAAATGGTTGGCGGATCGTGCCTAGCCATCTTATTAAAATGCTGATAAATGTTTTTTTTTAAAAGAAACGTGTCGGCTAAGCTGAAAATATAGACTATGTCATTGCTGTGTCATTGTTGAGAATCTTGAGATGTCATCATAAAAAGAAAGAAATCTGAATTCCGTACCAAAAGAGTTCGTAATTGGACAAATTATCACGTCTCAAAGATTTGCCCAACAAAAAAATAATAATTGGTCCGTTAAATTACATTAATTATTTTATCACGATCTATGGTACGCAGTATATATGTCATAGATTGAAGCATACAATTTCCGTCCCATTGTCCTCTTCGTCTTCTGCAAGCTATAATTTTCAAGAATTTCAAGTCGCCGAGGAACGAAAGTTCCTCCCAGTTCATTGGGGGGGAATTGAAGGATAGAAAATATAACTGTAAGCAGCAGGAGGAACTGTGGAGTTCAAGGAAACCTAACCATGGTTAATTGTATTATTATTCATTAATACCGAAAGTTGGCATCGTCCCTTTATGCTTTATCCATCACAAAAAAAAAATAATAATAATAATAATTTTGTTAACTCATGCACACTTTGGCATTTGTTGTGTTGTTAAAAAAAATTGGGCAATAACCAGGAAATCACCTTCCCCCAGTTATAGTGATGAACTGTGAGCATACATACATTTCTGTCCACGAGTCCCACATAATCTCTTATTAAGCCTTCATGGCAAGCTTATAAAAACCAAGCCCCCTTGCTTGCTTCCACTACCTAATTCAGATTTTCATTCTTCTAGCTTTCCGTTAATACTTCTTACTCTTTCTCTCTCCCTCTCTAGAAGAGAGCTGGTGACAATAAGCTCATTATATTTTCTTCGTTGATTACATACGTGCATACGTTCCCACACATTAGAACCAAATAATTGAACCAAAATGGAAAACGGAGGAATAATCAACCGTGGGGAATTGGTAGAGAACAGGAGAGTGATGAGTAGTCCACCAAGAAGAGGTAATATAATCAAACTTAAGATTTGCAAGATTGTTGCGAAATCAGTTAAGTCTCTTGTTACAGAAACTACACTAGGTAGCAGAAAGAGAGATAAAGTAGCTCCAGATGCAACAGAAGATGAGGAACACTCTGATTGAGATGATAATGAACACCCTTATCACTATCACATGCATGATCATCTATAGTACTGTACAAATAAACTTTTATTTTCATGTTGTTGCTTTCATCCATTAAAGAGGGAATGTGTCGAATACATGTTTCATGTTGTGTTTCAGCCTATATGGAAATAAATTTTATTAACACCCTTCGATGTTTAAGTTTAAAAGTAGAGTATTACACTAAGCAGTTAAGCATTACGTTTAAAATTAAAAGTAGAAATATACAAGAACCACAAACAGACTATAAGCTGTATTTCGGAAGTTTTCCATTAAGAAAAAATGGAAAAGTTCACATCACACCAGGGATTTTGGTAGAATACGGGCATCCAACTCAAAACCAATTGACAATGAATGGAATGGTCTATAGAGTTATAAATCGCAGGATCTTAAATAATCCATACACTGCGGGAGAAATAAGCTCAACAGGTTTATTAAATTTCTTAATATTGATTTTGTATTATGATATGTCCAAATTCCATGAAAGAGACAGGATTGAGCGAGTCACAAAAAGATAGTCAGAGAAGGAGATGGAGCCTGGTAAAAGAATGAATATATGTCCAAAAAAAACTAGTTTATCCGGGAACAAACAAAATTATTGGTGCTAAAATAGATTTGGTTTTGTCAAATCATTTCCGAAGTTATTGAAATCTAATAGTTTACGATTGGTGATATGACCGCGCACTTGGGAATGAAGCAGTGGATTTCCACAACACTTGTGATTGGTTGATGGTATAGCTTGCCGATTATCTTCTAAATATTTTTTTTCTTGGGACCGTATTTAACTTCTTAATTTTCTTTGTATCTTGATGGGCTCACCAATAGAGATGCAGTTGCAAAATTAAAGCTTCATATATTAATAATAATTTAATAGGAACTTGGTCTATCCTTTTTACTTTATTCGTGGGGACCGGAAATACAAAAATTCTTAAGGTCGTACTTATATGATAGAGACTTAACGGAGTACAAGATACCAATTTCTTCATTCTCTTGATGAGATATGGATATCGTTAGACGAGCTGAAACATATGAGTTTGTAAGTGGTTTTGTTTGGAATACGTAACATAATCGGTATACAGAACCCAGAGTTTTTTAACGTCTCAGATTATACCAAACCCAGCGTGGACCATATTTTATTTTGTCCGAATGATACACGTGTGGGCCCACCCCCTCTCTCGCACATAAATAAAATCGGGATGGCCCGCCGGATTCAATCATTTCCGTATTTTCATAGCTTATTTGGCTACAAATTTAGAAATGATTTTCGACTTTTAGAAACTCCATGAATTGTGTATAAATGGACTTTTTGGTGTACCTAAGGGGTGATACAATGTAGTGAACTTACCTTATTACCGACTCAAACATATACCTTATTTATTTTTTTTGATCGTTAAAAAAGTTTATTGATCAAAAAAAAAGAGGGTACAAAAGGCTTGTACCACCCTCAAAGATTACAAAAGGAGGAGAATTAAGAAATTGGTAAAATATAACTAACTTTGCAACCGGAGCAAAAGTGTCGTGATAATCAATGCCCTCTTGTTGTGTGTAACCTTTAGCAACAAGACGTGCCTTATAACGTTCAACTGTACCATCAGGACGATACTTGATCTTAAATACCCACTTGCAGCCAATAGCTGATTTGCCGGGTGGAAGAGTAGTGATAATAAAAGTATCATTATCCTGTAGACCGGTATGTTCTTTGTCTATGGCAGTACGCTAAAGTGGATTTTTCATTGCTTCAAGTGAATGTGCGTGGTTCATCATTGGTGATAACAGATGAAAGAAAAGCAAGATGTTGTGGAGTAAATTGATCGAAAGAAATGTAATTGGTAAGAGGATAAGGAGAACTAGACGTACATTGCTGAACATAACAAATATAATCCTTTAAGTGAGCAGGGGGGTGATGCTCCCTAGCAGATCTACGTAAAGGAATTTCTGATGCAGGAACCGTAGGGTCAGTAATTGCATCAGTAATATAATTGCCAGTGGAAGGAGGCGAAGAAATTAGTGAAGATTCGACGTCCGATTTAGGCAAATTATTAGCATGCATTGATGGAGAGTGCATGTATTGGGGAGACTGTACCGTAGTAGGAAGCGACATAGACTGAGTTGGTTGCGAGTAGGATACAGAAGGGTCATCATAAAAAAACTCTTCTTGTGCCACATCATAAAAAAACTCTTTTTGTGCCACAGGTTTAAAAATTCTGTAGTAGATACCTGTGCATCCTAGAAAGGAAAAAGATGTTCGTGAAATACGACATCTCGAAATATATACGTGGATTTTGTAGAAAGGTCTAAGATGATATAACCTTTATGATTATAGGGATAACGTAGAAACACTCCTGGTTGAGCACGAGGGTAGAATTTGTTCATAATTTTAGTATTACGAGCATAACATAGGCAACCAAAAACACGAAGGTTACGATAATTACGCTGTACGCCCAACAGAACTTCATGAGGAGATCGGTGGGAAAGAACCAGAGTTGGCATTTTATTAATAAGACAAGCTGCCATGAGAATACATTCACCCCAATAAGTAATGGGAAGATTAGCTTGAAAACGAAGAGCTCTAGCCACGTTTAGTAAATGGCGGCGTTTTCTTTCAACTATCCCATTTTGTTGGGGAGTGTAAATACAACTACGTTGATGATGGATTTCATTATCATGAATCCATGTTTGGAATTCTCGAGATAGAAATTCAGTCCCATTATCGGACTGAAGTCGTTGTAAGATTGGTAAAAAGGGCAATGAAGTCCATGTAGATATAGCATTAAGCTGCAGAGAATATTGAGTGATAACATGATGTGCAAAAAAACTTGATAAATTTACAAGTTTCTCCCTTAATGTGCATAAAAAACACCCAAGTATAGCGAGAAAAATCATCTACAATGGTGAGAAAGTACTTTGCGCCATTGAGAAAAGGTGTAGAAAAGGGACCCCATACATCACAATGTATGAGTTCAAAACAATGTTTCGAAGAAATATTATTTTTATTAAATGATAAACGAGTTTGTTTTTCCATCGGGCATACATCACAAGCATTGAAAAAAGAAGAATGAATATAATCAAACGAGTTACATAAAAATTTAAAGTGATTTAAACTAGGATGTTCAAGTCGACAGTGCCAAATGTCGAATGACGTCTTATTGATCAAAGTGGTAGGTGATGTTGTTGGAGATGGAGAAACATGTAACTGATAAAGACTAGCATGGAGTTTACCCTGACCAATCACTGTGTTCGTGAGCAGGTCCTGAAAAACGAAAGAATTGTGATTAAGAATGACAACACAATCCAAAGAGTGAGTTAATTGACTCACTGATTGAAGATTAAACTTAAAATTAGGAATGTGATGGACATTAGATAATTTCAGAGTTGGTGAAAAAACAACTTCACCAATATCTTTGACTTTAGAAAAAGTTCCATCAGGGAATTGCATTTGAATTAAAGTGTGAACATGAGAGTATGACGTAAAATAAGATAAAAAATTACAAATATGGTGAATAGCACCATTGTCGACAAACCAAGGTTCATAAAAGAAAGTGTTAAGAAACTTACCAGTGAAACTCACACGCGGCTCTATTGGTGTGTCCTCAACTGGAGGATTGATGAGAGCAAGCAAACGAGAGTACTGTTCAGGTGAAAACGCAGGAATAGTGGGTTGTTGAGTGAACTGGGATTCCTGAGAAGCAACACTGATGTTGGAAGCAGTTGGTGTTGTTGCAGAGGAAGAGGGAAAACCATGCAAACGGTAGCACTTTCCACGGACATGACCATGACGATTACAGTAGTCACAATGTGGTCGTGGTCGTTTGTTGTGGCTAGCAGATGGACGAGCACTCTGTGGTGCATAGCGGTTAGTGTTGAGAGCAGCAGATTCAATACTGGGAAAATATTTTTACTCATACTAATTTTTACTCGTCCATTTGAACCATGTTTTAAAAATATTTTGACAAATGACCCATTTTATGAATAAAATTCCACATAATATTTTTGTTTATGGTTTTTGTTTTTTCGAAAAGAATGGAGATCAAGCACAGGTTGGGGTCAAAAAGAAACCAGAAAATAGAAAACAGAAAACAAAGAGCAACATGACGTCACCCAAAAAGAAATTAAAAGACTCTTCAACCGACCAAAGGAAAGACCACTTAATCCCAATGCTGCTAACGGGGTACCAATTTGTTTGGGGGTGTACCAACTCTAAGTCAAATATTCTTTTGTTTTATTTGGATTTTGGTACACCCTCAAAAAAACCGGTCCCCCTATTAGCAACCTTGCTTAATCCCCACACAACTTTTAACTCAATAAGGAACCCAGGTTGCACTTGGGAGTGGAGCCGTGAATTTCGTATACACTTTGTTGTGATTGGATGATAATGTAGCTTGTCATATTTTATTCTCCATTTTTTGTTCTCCTTGGGGACCATCTATAAAACATCACATTAGACATCAATCTTTATACTTTTTCATTTTCTCCTCTCATGGCCAGGTTTCGATCTCGGAGCCAGTTTGTTTCTCAAAGTTGACGAATTCGTGTAAGTTTAAGGTTTTTGAGAATATTCCCATGGAATCTTGCCCTGCAAATGCTAAAGATTCATCGTTCTTACGAAAATCCAGACCTATAGTAGTCCTTTCATGGCCAGGTTTCGATCTCGGAGCCTGTTTGTTTCTCAAAGTTGACGAATTCATGTGAGTTTAGGGTTTTTGAGAATATTCCCATGGAATCTTGTCCTGCAACTGCTAAAGATTCATCGTTCTTACGAAGATCCAGACCGATAGTAGTCCTCTCATGGCGAGGTTTCGATCTCGGAGCCAGTTTGTTTCTCGAAGTTGACGAATTTGTGTGTGTTTAGGGTTTTTGAGAATATTCACATGGAATCTTGCCCCGCAACTGCTAAAAATTCATTGTTCTTACGAAGTTCCAAACTTATAGTAGTCCTCTCATGGCCATGTTTCGATCTCGGAGCCAGTTTTTTTTCTCGAAGTTGACGAATTCGTGTGTGTTTAGGGTTTTTTAGAATATTCCCTTGGAATATCTTGTCGTGCATCTGCTAAAGATCCATATCGTTCTTACGAAGATCCAGACCTATAGTAGTAATCTTATGGCCATGTTTCGATCACAGAGCCAGTTTGTCTTTCGAAGTTGACGGATTCATGTGTGCTTAGGGTTTTTGAGAATATTCCCACGGAATCTTTCCCTGCAACTGCTAAAGATTCATCGTTCTTACGAAGTTCCAGACTTATCGTAGTCCTCTCATGGCCAGGTTTCGATCTCGGAGCCAGTTTGTTTCTTGAATAAGTTGACGAATTCGTGTGTGTTTGGGGTTTTTTAGAATATTCCCATGGAATCTTTACCTGCAAGTGCTAAAGATTCATCGTTCTTACAAAGATCCAGACCTATAGTAGTCCTCTCATGGCCAGGTTTCGATCACAGAGCCAGTTTGTTTCTCGAAGTTGACGAATTCGTGTGTGTTTAGGGTTTTTGAGAATATTCCAATGGAATCTTTCCCTGCAACTGCTAAAGACTCATTGTTCTTACGAACTTCCAGACTTATAGTAGTCCTCTCATGGCCAGGTTTCGATCTCGGAACCAGTTTGTTTCTCGAAATTGACGAATTCGTGTGTGTTTGGAATCTTTCCCTACAACTGCTAAAGATTCATCGTTCTTACGAAGTCCCAAACTTATAGTACTCCTCTCATGGCCAGGTTTCGATCTCGGAGCCAGTTTGTTTCTCAAAGTTGACGAATTCGTGTAAGTTTAAGGTTTTTGAGAATATTCCCATGGAATCTTGCCCTGCAAATGCTAAAGATTCATCGTTCTTACGAAAATCCAGACCTATAGTAGTCCTCTCATGGCCAGGTTTCGATCTCGGAGCCTGTTTGTTTCTCAAAGTTGACGAATTCATGTGAGTTTAGGGTTTTTGAGAATATTCCCATGGAATCTTGTCCTGCAACTGCTAAAGATTCATCGTTCTTACGAAGATCCAGACCGATAGTAGTCCTCTCATGGCCAGGTTTCGATCTCGGAGCCAGTTTGTTTCTCGAAGTTGACGAATTCGTGTGTGTTTAGGGTTTTTGAGAATATTCCCATGGAATCTTGCCCCGCAACTGCTAAAGATTCATCGTTCTTACGAAGTTCAATACTTATAGTAGTCCTCTCATGGCCATGTTTCAAACTCGGAGCCAGTTTATTTCTCGAAGTTGACGAATTCGTGTGTGTTTTGGGTTTTTGAGAATATTCCCTTGGAATATCATGTCGTTCATCTGCTAAAGATCCATATCATTTTTACGAAGATCCAGACCTATAATAGTAATCTCATGGCCAGGTTTCGATCTCAGAGCCAGTTTGTCTCTCGAAGTTGACGAATTCATGTGTGGTTAGGGTTTTTGAGAATATTCCCATGGAATCTTGCCCTGCAACTGCTAAAGATTCATCGTTCTTACGAAGTTCCAGAATTATAGTAGTCCTCTCATGGCCAGGTTTCGATCTCGGAGCCAGTTTGTTTCTTGAAGTTGACGAATTCGTGTGTGTTTGGGGTTTTTGAGAATATTCCCATGGAATCTTTACCTGCAAGTGCTAAAGATTCATCGTTCTTACAAAGATCCAGACCTATAGTAGTCCTCTCATGGCCAGGTTTCGATCTCAGAGCCAGTTTGTTTCTCGAAGTTGACGAATTCGTGTGTGTTTTGGGTTTTTGAGAATATTCCCATGGAATCTTGCCCTGCAACTGCTAAAGATTCATCGTTCTTACGAAGTTCTAGACTTATAGTAGTCCTCTCATGGCCAGGTTTCGATCTCGGAGCCAGTTTGTTTCTCGAAGTTGACGAATTTGTGTGTGTTTTGGGTTTTTGAGAATATTCCCATGGAATCTTTCCCTGCAACTGCTAAAGATTCATCGTTCTTACGAAGTTGCTGACTTATAGTAGTCCTCTCATGGCAAGGTTTCGATCTCGGAGCCAGTTTGTTTCTCGAAGTTGACGAATTCGTGTGTGTTTAGGGTTTTTGAGAATATTCCCATGGAATCTTGCCCTGCAACTGCTAAAGATTCATCGTTCTTACGAAGTTCCAGACTTATAGTAGGCCTCTCATGGCCATGTTTCGAACTGGGAGCCAGTTTGTTTATCGAAATTGACGAATTCGTGTGTGTTTTGGGCTTTTGAGAATATTCCCTTGGAATATCTTGTCGTGCATCTGCTAAAGATCCATATCGTTCATACGAAGATCCAGACCTATAATAGTAATCTCATGGCCAGGTTTCGATCTCAGAGCCAGTTTGTCTCTCGAAGTTGACGAATTCATGTGTGTTTAGGGTTTTTGAGAATATTCCCATGGAATCTTGCCCTGCAACTGCTAAAGATTCATCGTTCTTACGAAGTTCCAGACTTATAATATTCCTCGCATGGCCAGGTTTCGATCTCGGAGCCAGTTTGTTTCTTGAAGTTGACGAATTCGTGTGTGTTTGGGGTTCTTGAGAATATTCCCATGGAATCTTTACCTGCAAGTGTTAAGATTCATCGTTCTTACAAAGATCCAGACCTATAGTAGTCCTCTCATGGCCAGGTTTCGATCTCAGATCCAGTTTGTTTTCTCGAAGTTGACGAATTCGTGTGTGTTTTGGGTTTTTGAGAATATTCTCATGAAATCTTGCCCTGCAACTGCTAAAGATTTATCGTTCTTACGAAGATCCATACTTATAGTAGTCCTCTCATGGCAAGGGTTCGATCTCGGAGCCAGTTTGTTTCTCGAAGTTGACGAATTTGTGTGTGTTTAGGGTTTTTGAGAATATTCCCATGGAATCTTGCCCTGCAGCTGCTAAAGATTCATCGTTCTTACGAAGTTCCTGACTTATAGTAGTCCTTTCATGGACAGGTTTCGATCTCGGAGCCAGTTTGTTTCTTGAAGTTGACGAATTCATGTGTGTTTAGGATTTTTGAGAATATTCCCATGGAATCTTGCCATGCAACTGCTAAAGATTCATTGTTCTTACGAAGTTCCAGACTTATAGTTGTCCTCTCATGGCCAGGTTTCGATCTCGGAGCCAGTTTTTTTCTCAAAGTCGACGAATTCGTGTGAGTTTAGGGTTTTTGAGAATATTCCCATGGAATCTTGTCCTGCAACTGCTAAAGATTCATCGTTCTTACGAAGATCCAGACCGATAGTAGTCCTCTCATGGCCAGGTTTCGATCTCGGAG
>NC_039367.1:94310752-94312446 GCF_003573695.1 Papaver somniferum
AGACTTATCGTAGTCCTCTCATGGCCAGGTTTCGATCTCGGAGCCAGTTTGTTTCTTGAATAAGTTGACGAATTCGTGTGTGTTTGGGGTTTTTTAGAATATTCCCATAGAATCTTTACCTGCAAGTGCTAAAGATTCATCGTTCTTACAAAGATCCAGACCTATAGTAGTCCTCTCATGGCCAGGTTTCGATCACAGAGCCAGTTTGTTTCTCGAAGTTGACGAATTCGTGTGTGTTTTGGGTTTTTGAGAATATTCCCAAGGAATCTTTCCCTGCAACTGCTAAAGACTCATCGTTCTTACGAAGATCTAGACTTATAGTAGTCCTCTCATGGCAAGGTTTCGATCTCGGAGCCAGTTTGTTTTTCGAAGTTGACGAATTTGTGTGTGTTTAGGGTTTTTGAGAATATTCCCATGGAATCTTTCCCTGCAACTGCTAAAGATTCATCGTTCTTACGAAGATCCAGACTTATAGTAGTCCTCTCATGGAAAGGTTTCGATCTCGGAGCCAGTTTGTTTCTTGAAGTTGACGAATTCATGTGTGTTTAGGATTTTTGAGAATATTCCCATGGAATCTTGTCATTCAACTGCTAAAGATTCATTGTTCTTACGAATTTCCAGACTTATAGTAGTCCTCTCATGGCCAGGTTTTGATCTCGGAGCCAGTTTATTTCTCGAAGTTGACGAATTCGTGTGTGTTTAGGGTTTATGAAAATATTCTCATGGAATCTTACCCGGAAACTGCTAAAGATTCATCGTTCTTACGAAGATCCAGACCTATAGTAGTCATCTCATGGCGAGGTTTCGATCTTGGAGCCAGTTTGTTTCTCGAAGATGACGAATTCATGTGTGTTTAAGGTTTTTGAGAATATTCCCATGTAATCTTGTTCTGCAACTGCTAAAGATTCATCGTTTTTACGAAGATCCAGACCTATACTAGTCCTCTCATGGCCAGGTTTCGATCTCGGAGCCAATTTGTTTCTCAAAGTCGACGAATTTGTGTGAGTTTAGGGTTTTTTAGAATATTCCCATGGAATCTTGTCCTGCAACTGCTAAAGATTCATCGTTCTTACGAAGATCGAGACCGATAGTAGTCCTCTCATGGCCAGGTTTCGATCTCGTAGCCAGTTTGTTTCTCGAAGTTGACGAATTCGTGTGTGTTTAGGTTTTTTGAGAACATTCCCATGGAGTCTTGCCCTGCAACTGCTAAAGATTCATCGTTCTTAAGAAGTTCCAGACTTATAGTACTCTCATGGCCATGTTTCGAACTCGGAGCCAGTTTGTTTCTCGAAATTGACGAATTCGTGTGTATTTTGGGTTTTTGAGAATATTCCCTTGGAATATCTTGTCGTGCATCTGCTAAAGATCCATATCGTTCTTACGAAGATCCAGAACTATAAGAGTAATCTGATGGCCAGGTTTCGATCTCAGAGCCAGTTTGTCTCTCGAAGTTGACGAATTCATGTGTGTTTAGGGTTTTTGAGAATATTCCCATGGAATCTTGCCCTGCAACTGCTAAAGATTCATCGTTCTTACGAAGTTCCAGACTTATAATATTCCTCGCATGGCCAGGTTTCGATCTCGGAGCCAGTTTGTTTCTTGAAGTTGACGAATTCGTGTGTGTTTGGGGTTCTTGAGAATATTCCCATGGAATCTTTACCTGCAAGTGTTAAGATTCATCGTTCTTACAAAGA
>NC_039367.1:94312480-94316713 GCF_003573695.1 Papaver somniferum
AAGGTTTCGATCTCGGAGCCAGTTTGTTTCTTGAAGTTGACGAATTCATGTGTGTTTAGGATTTTTGAGAATATTCCCATGGAATCTTGTCATTCAACTGCTAAAGATTCATTGTTCTTACGAATTTCCAGACTTATAGTAGTCCTCTCATGGCCAGGTTTTGATCTCGGAGCCAGTTTATTTCTCGAAGTTGACGAATTCGTGTGTGTTTAGGGTTTATGAAAATATTCTCATGGAATCTTACCCGGAAACTGCTAAAGATTCATCGTTCTTACGAAGATCCAGACCTATAGTAGTCATCTCATGGCGAGGTTTCGATCTTGGAGCCAGTTTGTTTCTCGAAGATGACGAATTCATGTGTGTTTAAGGTTTTTGAGAATATTCCCATGTAATCTTGTTCTGCAACTACTAAAGATTCATCGTTTTTACGAAGATCCAGACCTATACTAGTCCTCTCATGGAAAGGTTTCGATCTCGGAGCCAATTTGTTTCTCAAAGTCGACGAATTCGTGTAAGTTTAAGGTTTTTGAGAATATTCCCATGGAATCTTGCCCTGCAAATGCTAAAGATTCATCGTTCTTACGAAAATCCAGACCTATAGTAGTCCTCTCATGGCCAGGTTTCGATCTCGGAGCCTGTTTGTTTCTCAAAGTTGACGAATTCATGTGAGTTTAGGGTTTTTGAGAATATTCCCATGGAATCTTGTCCTACAACTGCTAAAGATTCATCGTTCTTACGAAGATCCAGACTGATAGTAGTCCTCTCATGGCCAGGTTTCGATCTCGGAGCCAGTTTGTTTCTCGAAGTTGACGAATTTGTGTGTGTTTAGGGTTTTTGAGAATATTCCCATGGAATCTTGCCCCGCAACTGCTAAAAATTCATTGTTCTTACGAAGTTCCAAACTTATAGTAGTCCTCTCATGGCCATGTTTCGATCTCGGAGCCAGTTTGTTTCTCGAAGTTGACGAATTCGTGTGTGTTTAGGGTTTTTTAGAATATTCCCTTGGAATATCTTGTCGTGCATCTGCTAAAGATCCATATCGTTCTTACGAAGATCCAGACCTATAGTAGTAATCTTATGGCCATGTTTCGATCTCAGAGCCAGTTTGTCTCTCGAAGTTGACGGATTCATGTGTGCTTAGGGTTTTTGAGAATATTCCCACGTAATCTTTCCCTGCAACTGCTAAAGATAAATCGTTCTTACGAAGTTCCAGACTTATCGTAGTCCTCTCATGGCCAGGTTTCGATCTCAGAGCCAGTTTGTTTCTTGAATAAGTTGACGAATTCGTGTGTGTTTGGGGTTTTATAGAATATTCCCATGGAATCTTTACCTGCAAGTGCTAAAGATTCATCGTTCTTACAAAGATCCAGACCTATAGTAGTCCTCTCATGGCCAGGTTTCGATCACAGAGCCAGTTTGTTTATCGAAGTTGACAAATTCGTGTGTGTTTAGGGTTTTTGAGAATATTCCAATGGAATCTTTCCCTGCAACTGCTAAAGACTCATTGTTCTTACGAACTTCCAGACTTATAGTAGTCCTCTCATGGCCAGGTTTCGATCTCGGAACCAGTTTGTTTCTCGAAATTGACGAATTCGTGTGTGTTTGGAATCTTTCCCTACAACTGCTAAAGATTCATCGTTCTTACGAAGTCCCAAACTTATAGTACTACTCTCATGGCCAGGTTTCGATCTCGGAGCCAGTTTGTTTCTCAAAGTTGACGAATTCGTGTAAGTTTAAGGTTTTTGAGAATATTCCCATGGAATCTTTCCCTGCAAATGCTAAAGATTCATCGTTCTTACGAAAATCCAGACCTATAGTATTCCTCTCATGGCCAGGTTTCGATCTCGGAGCCTGTTTGTTTCTCAAAGTTCACGAATTCATGTGAGTTTATGATTTTTGAGAATATTCCCATGGAATCTTGTCCTGCAACTGCTAAAGATTCATCGTTCTTACGAAGATCCAGACCGATAGTAGTCCTCTCATGGCCAGGTTTCGATCTCGGAGCCAGTTTATTTCTCGAAGTTGACGAATTTGTGTGTGTTTAGGGTTTTTTAGAATATTCCCATGGAATCTTGCCCCGCAACTGCTAAAAATTCATTGTTCTTACGAAGTTCCAAACTTATAGTAGTCCTCTCATGGCCATGTTTCGATCTCGGAGCCTGTTTGTTTCTCGAAGTTGACGAATTCGTGTGTGTTTAGGGTTTTTTAGAATATTCCCTTGGAATATCTTGTCGTTCATCTGCTAAAGATCCATATCGTTCTTACGAAGATCCAGACCTATAGTAGTAATCTTATGGCCATGTTTCGATCTCAGAGCCAGTTTGTCTTTCGAAGTTGACGGATTCATGTGTGCTTAGGGTTTTTGAGAATATTCCCATGGAATCTTTCCCTGCAACTGCTAAAGATTCATCGTTCTTACGAAGTTCTAGACTTATCGTAGTCCTCTCATGGCCAGGTTTCGATCTCGGAGCCAGTTTGTTTCTTGAATAAGTTGACGAATTCGTGTGTGTTTGGGGTTTTTTAGAATATTCCCATAGAATCTTTACCTGCAAGTGCTAAAGATTCATCGTTCTTACAAAGATCCAGACCTATAGTAGTCCTCTCATGGCCAGGTTTCGAACACAGAGCCAGTTTGTTTCTCGAAGTTGACGAATTCGTGTGTGTTTTGGGTTTTTGAGAATATTCCCAAGGAATCTTTCCCTGCAACTGCTAAAGACTCATCGTTCTTACGAAGATCTAGACTTATAGTAGTCCTCTCATGGCAAGGTTTCGATCTCGGAGCCAGTTTGTTTCTCGAAGTTGACGAATTTGTGTGTGTTTAGGGTTTTTGAGAATATTCCCATGGAATCTTTCCCTGCAACTGCTAAAGATTCATCGTTCTTACGAAGATCCAGACTTATAGTAGTCCTCTCATGGAAAGGTTTCGATCTCGGAGCCAGTTTGTTTCTTGAAGTTGACGAATTCATGTGTGTTTAGGATTTTTGAGAATATTCCCATGGAATCTTGTCATTCAACTTCTAAAGATTCATTGTTCTTACGAATTTCCAGACTTATAGTAGTCCTCTCATGGCCAGGTTTTGATCTCGGAGCCAGTTTATTTCTCGAAGTTGACGAATTCGTGTGTTTAGGGTTTATGAAAATATTCTCATGGAATCTTACCCGGAAACTGCTAAAGATTCATCGTTCTTACGAAGATCCAGACCTATAGTAGTCATCTCATGGCGAGGTTTCGATCTTGGATCCAGTTTGTTTCTCGAAGATGACGAATTCGTGTGTGTTTAGGGTTTTTGAGAATATTCCCATGGAATCTTGCCCTGCAACTGCTAAAGATTCATCATTCTTACGAAGTTCCAGACTTATAGTAGTCCTCTCATGGCCAGGTTTCGATCTCGGAGCCAGTTTTTTCTCAAAGTCGACGAATTCGTGTGAGTTTAGGGTTTTTGAGAATATTCCCATGGAATCTTGTCCTGCAACTGCTAAAGATTCATCGTTCTTACGAAGATCCAGACCGATAAGAGTCCTCTCATGGCCAGGTTTCGATCTCGGAGCCAGTTTGTTTCTCGAAGTTGACGAATTCGTGTGTGTTCAGGGTTTTTGAGAATATTACCATGTAATCTTGCCCTGCAACTGCTAAAGATTCATCGTTCTTACGAAGTTCCAGACTTATAGTAGTCCTCTCATGGCCATGTTTCAAACTCGGAGCCAGTTTGTTTATCGAAATTGACGAATTCGTGTGTGTTTTGGGTTTTTGAGAATATTCCCTTGGAATATCTTGTCGTGCATCTGCTAAAGATCCATATCGTTCTTACGAAGATCTAGACCTATAATAGTAATCTCATGGCCAGGTTTCGATCTCAGAGCCAGTTTGTCTCTTGAAGTTGACGAATTCATGTGTGTTTAGGGTTTTTGAGAATATTCCCATGGAATCTTGCCCTGCAACTGCTAAAGATTCATCGTTCTTACGAAGTTCCAGACTTATAGTACTCCTCTCATGGCCAGGTTTCAATCTCGGAGCCAGTTTGTTTCTTGAAGTTGACGAATTCGTGTGTGTTTGGGGATTTTGAGAATATTCCCATGGAATCTTTACCTGCAAGTGCTAAAGATAAATCGTTCTTACGAAGTTCCAGACTTATCGTAGTCCTCTCATGGCCAGGTTTCGATCTCGGAGCCAGTTTGTTTCTTGAATAAGTTGACGAATTCGTGTGTGTTTGGGGTTTTATAGAATATTCCCAT
>NC_039367.1:94317883-94319537 GCF_003573695.1 Papaver somniferum
GTTGACGAATTTGTGTGTGTTTAGGGTTTTTGAGAATATTCCCATGGAATCTTGCCCTGCAACTGCTAAAGATTCATCGTTCTTACAAAGTTCCTGACTTATAGTAGTCCTCTCATGGCCAGGTTTCGATCTCGGAGCCAGTTTGTTTCTCGAAGTTACGAATTCATGTGTGTTTAGGATTTTTGAGAATATTCCCATGGAATCTTGCCATGCAAGTGCTAAAGATTCATCGTTCTTACGAAGTTCCAGACTTATAGTAGTCCTCTCATGGCCAGGATTCGATCTCGGATCCAGTTTGTTTCTCGAAGTTGATGTATTCGTGTGTGTTTAGGGTTTATGACAATATTCCGATGGAATCTTACCCGAAAACTGCTAAAGATTCATCGTTCTTACGAAGATCCAGACCTATAGTAGTCATCTCATGGCGAGGTTTCGATCTCGGAGCCAATTTGTTTCTCAAAGTCGACGAATTCGTGTAAGTTTAAGGTTTTTGAGAATATTCCCATGGAATCTTGCCCTGCAAATGCTAAAGATTCATCGTTCTTACGAAAATCCAGACCTATAGTAGTCCTCTCATGGCCAGGTTTCGATCTCGGAACCAGTTTGTTTCTCGAAATTGACGAATTCGTGTGTGTTTGGAATCTTTCCCTACAACTTCTAAAGATTCATCGTTCTTACGAAGTCCCAAACTTATAGTACTCCTCTCATGGCCAGGTTTCGATCTCGGAGCCAGTTTGTTTCTCAAAGTTGACGAATTCGTGTAAGTTTAAGGTTTTTGAGAATATTCCCATGGAATCTTGCCCTGCAAATGCTAAAGATTCATCGTTCTTACGAAAATCCAGACCTATAGTAGTCCTCTCATGGCCAGGTTTCGATCTCGGAGCCTGTTTGTTTCTCAAAGTTGACGAATTCATGTGAGTTTAGGGTTTTTGAGAATATTCCCATGGAATCTTGTCCTACAACTGCTAAAGATTCATCGTTCTTACGAAGATCCAGACCGATAGTAGTCCTCTCATGGAAAGGTTTCGATCTCGGAGCCAGTTTGTTTCTCGAAGTTGACGAATTTGTGTGTGTTTAGGGTTTTTGAGAATATTCCCATGGAATCTTGCCCCGCAACTGCTAAAAATTCATTGTTCTTACGAAGTTCCAAACTTATAGTAGTCCTCTCATGGCCATGTTTCGATCTCGGAGCCAGTTTGTTTCTCGAAGTTGACGAATTCGTGTGTGTTTAGGGTTTTTTAGAATATTCCCTTGGAATATCTTGTCGTGCATCTGCTAAAGATCCATATCGTTCTTACGAAGATCCAGACCTATAGTAGTAATCTTATGGCCATGTTTCGATCTCAGAGCCAGTTTGTCTCTCGAAGTTGACGGATTCATGTGTGCTTAGGGCTTTTGAGAATATTCCCACGTAATCTTTCCCTGCAACTGCTAAAGATAAATCGTTCTTACGAAGTTCCAGACTTATCGTAGTCCTCTCATGGCCAGGTTTCGATCTCGGAGCCAGTTTGTTTCTTGAATAAGTTGACGAATTCGTGTGTGTTTGGGGTTTTATAGAATATTCCCATGGAATCTTTACCTGCAAGTGCTAAAGATTCATCGTTCTTACAAAGATCCAGACCTATAGTAGTCCTCTCATGGCCAGGTTTCGATC
>NC_039367.1:94321930-94327050 GCF_003573695.1 Papaver somniferum
CGAATTCGTGTAAGTTTAAGGTTTTTGAGAATATTCCCATGGAATCTTTCCCTGCAAATGCTAAAGATTCATCGTTCTTACGAAAATCCAGACCTATAGTATTCCTCTCATGGCCAGGTTTCGATCTCGGAGCCTGTTTGTTTCTCAAAGTTCACGAATTCATGTGAGTTTATGATTTTTGAGAATATTCCCATGGAATCTTGTCCTGCAACTGCTAAAGATTCATCGTTCTTACGAAGATCCAGACCGATAGTAGTCCTCTCATGGCCAGGTTTCGATATCGGAGCCAGTTTATTTCTCGAAGTTGACGAATTTGTGTGTGTTTAGGGTTTTTGAGAATATTCCCATGGAATCTTGCCCCGCAACTGCTAAAAATTCATTGTTCTTACGAAGTTCCAAACTTATAGTAGTCCTCTCATGGCCATGTTTCGATCTCGGAGCCAGTTTGTTTCTCGAAGTTGACGAATTCGTGTGTGTTTAGGGTTTTTTAGAATATTCCCTTGGAATATCTTGTCGTTCATCTGCTAAAGATCCATATCGTTCTTACGAAGATCCAGACCTATAGTAGTAATCTTATGGCCATGTTTCGATCTCAGAGCCAGTTTGTCTTTCGAAGTTGACGGATTCATGTGTGCTTAGGGTTTTTGAGAATATTCCCATGGAATCTTTCCCTGCAACTGCTAAAGATTCATCGTTCTTACGAAGTTCCAGACTTATCGTAGTCCTCTCATGGCCAGGTTTCGATCTCGGAGCCAGTTTGTTTCTTGAATAAGTTGACGAATTCGTGTGTGTTTGGGGTTTTATAGAATATTCACATGGAATCTTTACCTGCAAGTGCTAAAGATTCATCGTTCTTACAAAGATCCAGACCTATAGTAGTCCTCTCATGGCCAGGTTTCGATCACAGAGCCAGTTTGTTTCTCGAAGTTGACAAATTCGTGTGTGTTTAGGGTTTTTGAGAATATTCCAATGGAATCTTTCCCTGCAACTGCTAAAGACTCATTGTTCTTACGAACTTCCAGACTTATAGTAGTCCTCTCATGGCCAGGTTTCGATCTCGGAACCAGTTTGTTTCTCGAAATTGACGAATTCGTGTGTGTTTGGAATCTTTCCCTACAACTGCTAAAGATTCATCGTTCTTACGAAGTCCCAAACTTATAGTACTCCTCTCATGGCCAGGTTTCGATCTCGGAGCCAGTTTGTTTCTCAAAGTTGGCGAATTCGTGTAAGTTTAAGGTTTTTGAGAATATTCCCATGGAATCTTTCCCTGCAAATGCTAAAGATTCATCGTTCTTACGAAAATCCAGACCTATAGTATTCCTCTCATGGCCAGGTTTCGATCTCGGAGCCTGTTTGTTTCTCAAAGTTCACGAATTCATGTGAGTTTATGATTTTTGAGAATATTCCCATGGAATCTTGTCCTGCAACTGCTAAAGATTCATCGTTCTTACGAAGATCCAGACCGATAGTAGTCCTCTCATGGCCAGGTTTCGATCTCGGAGCCAGTTTATTTCTCGAAGTTGACGAATTCGTGTGTGTTTAGGGTTTATGACAATATTCTCATGGAATCTTACCCGGAAACTGCTAAAGATTCATCGTTCTTACGAAGATCCAGACCTATAGTAGTCATCTTATGGCGAGGTTTCGATCTTGGAGCCAGTTTGTTTCTCGAAGATGACGAATTCATGTGTGTTTAGGGTTTATGACAATATTCCCATAGAATCTTGCCCTGCAACTGCTAAAGACTCATTGTTCTTACGAAAATCCAGACTTATAGTAGTCCTCTCATGGCAAGGTTTCGATCTCGGAGCCATTTTGTTTCTCTAAGTTGACGAATTTGTGTGTGTTTAGGTTTTTCGAGAATATTCTCATGGAATCTTTCTCTGCAACTGCTAAAGATTCATCGTTCTTACGAAGTTCCTGGCTTATAGTAGTCCTCTCATGGACAGGTTTCGATCTCGGATCCAGTTTGTTTCTTGAAGTTGACGAATTCATGTGTGTTTAGGATTTTTGAGAATATTCCCATGTAATCTTGCCCTGCAACTGTTAAAGATTCATCGTTCTTACGAAGATCCAAACCTATAGTAGTCCTCTCATGGCCAGGTTTCGATCTCGGAGCCAGTTTGTTTCTCAAAGTTGACAAATTCGTGTGATATTAGGGTTTTTGAGAATATTCCCATGGAATCTTGTCCTGTAACTGCTAGAGATTCATCGTTCTTACGAAGATCCAGACCGATAGTAGTCCTCTCATGGCCAGGTTTCGATCTCAGAGCCAGTTTGTTTCTCGAAGTTCACGAATTCGTGTGTGTTTAGGGTTTTTGAGAATATTCCCATGGAATCTTGCCCTGCAACTGCTAAAGATTCATCGTTCTTACGAAGTTCCAGACTTATAGTAGTCCTCTCATGGCCATATTTCGAACTCGGAGCCAGTTTATTTCTCGAAGTTGACGAATTCGTGTGTGTTTTAGGTTTTTGAGAATATTCCCTTGGAATATCTTGTCGTGCATCTGCTAAAGATCCATATCGTTCTTACGAAGATCCAGACCTATAATAGTAATCTCATGGACAGGTTTCGATCTCAGAGCCAGTTTGTCTCTCGAAGTTGACGAATTCATGTGTGGTTAGGGTTTTTGAGAATATTCCCATGGAATCTTGCCCTGCAACTGCTAAAGATTCATCGTTCTTACGAAGTTCCAGAATTATAGTAGTCCTTTCATGGCCAGGTTTCGATCTCGGAGCCAGTTTGTTTCTTGAAGTTGACGAATTCGTGTGTGTTTGGGGTTTTTGAGAATATTCCCATGGAATCTTTACCTGCAAGTGCTAAAGATTCATCGTTCTTACAAATATCCAGACCTATAGTAGTCCTCTCATGGCCAGGTTTCGATCTCAGAGCCAGTTTGTTTCTCGAAGTTGACGAATTCTTGTGTGTTTTGGGTTTTTGAGAATATTCCCATGGAATCTTGCCCTGCAACTGCTAAAGATTCATCGTTCTTACGAAGTTCCTGACTTATAGTAGTCCTCTCATGGACAGGTTTCGATCTCGGAGCCAGTTTGTTTCTTGAAGTTGACGAATTCATGTGTGTTTAGGATTTTTGAGAATATTCCCATGGAATCTTGCCATGCAACTGCTAAAGATTCATTGTTCTTACGAAGTTCCAGACTTATAGTTGTCCTCTCATGGCCAGGTTTCGATCTCGGAGCCAGTTTTTTTCTCAAAGTCGACGAATTCGTGTGAGTTTAGGGTTTTTGAGAATATTCCCATGGAATCTTGTCCTGCAACTGCTAAAGATTCATCGTTCTTACGAAGATCCAGACCGATAGTAGTCCTCTCATGGCCAGGTTTCGATCTCGGAGTCAGTTTGTTTCTCGAAGTTGACGAATTCGTGTGTGTTTAGGGTTTTTGTGAATATTCCCATGGAATCTTGCCCTGCAACTGCTAAAGATTCATCATTCTGACGAAGTTCCAGACTTATAGTGGTCCTCTCATGGCCAGGTTTCGATCTCGGAGCCAGTTTTTTCTCAAAGTCGACGAATTCGTGTTAGTTTAGGGTTTTTGAGAATATTCCCATGGAATCTTGTCCTGCAACTGCTAAAGATTCATCGTTCTTACGAAGATCCAGACCGATAAGAGTCCTCTCTTGGCCAGGTTTCGATCTCGTAGCCAGTTTGTTTCTCGAAGTTGACGAATTCGTGTGTGTTTGGGGTTTTATAGAATATTCACATGGAATCTTTACCTGCAAGTGCTAAAGATTCATCGTTCTTACAAAGATCCAGACCTATAGTAGTCCTCTCATGGCCAGGTTTCGATCACAGAGCCAGTTTGTTTCTCGAAGTTGACAAATTCGTGTGTGTTTAGGGTTTTTGAGAATATTCCAATGGAATCTTTCCCTGCAACTGCTAAAGACTCATTGTTCTTACGAACTTCCAGACTTATAGTAGTCCTCTCATGGCCAGGTTTCGATCTCGGAACCAGTTTGTTTCTCGAAATTGACGAATTCGTGTGTGTTTGGAATCTTTCCCTACAACTGCTAAAGATTCATCGTTCTTACGAAGTCCCAAACTTATAGTACTACTCTCATGGCCAGGTTTCGATCTCGGAGCCAGTTTGTTTCTCAAAGTTGACGAATTCGTGTAAGTTTAAGGTTTTTGAGAATATTCTCATGGAATCTTTCCCTGCATATGCTAAAGATTCATCGTTCTTACGAAAATCCAGACCTATAGTAGTCCTCTCATGGCCAGGTTTCGATCTCGGAGCCTGTTTGTTTCTCAAAGTTCACGAATTCATGTGAGTTTATGATTTTTGAGAATATTCCCATGGAATCTTGTCCTGCAACTGCTAAAGATTCATCGTTCTTACGAAGATCCAGACCGATAGTAGTCCTCTCATGGCCAGGTTTCGATCTCGGAGCCAGTTTATTTCTCGAAGTTGACGAATTTGTGTGTGTTTAGGGTTTTTGAGAATATTCCCATGGAATCTTGCCCCGCAACTGCTAAAAATTCATTGTTCTTACGAAGTTCCAAACTTATAGTAGTCCTCTCATGGCCATGTTTCGATCTCGGAGCCAGTTTGTTTCTCGAAGTTGACGAATTCGTGTGTGTTTAGGGTTTTTTAGAATATTCCCTTGGAATATCTTGTCGTTCATCTGCTAAAGATCCATATCGTTCTTACGAAGATCCAGACCTATAGTAGTAATCTTATGGCCATGTTTCGATCTCAGAGCCAGTTTGTCTTTCGAAGTTGACAGATTCATGTGTGCTTAGGGTTTTTGAGAATATTCCCATGGAATCTTTCCCTGCAACTGCTAAAGATTCATCGTTCTTACGAAGTTCCAGACTTATCGTAGTCCTCTCATGGCCAGGTTTCGATCTCGGAGCCAGTTTGTTTCTTGAATAAGTTGACGAATTCGTGTGTGTTTGGGGTTTTTTAGAATATTCCCATAGAATCTTTACCTGCAAGTGCTAAAGATTCATCGTTCTTACAAAGATCCAGACCTATAGTAGTCCTCTCATGGCCAGGTTTCGATCACAGAGCCAGTTTGTTTCTCGAAGTTGACGAATTCGTGTGTGTTTTGGGTTTTTGAGAATATTCCCAAGGAATCTTTCCCTGCAACTGCTAAAGA
>NC_039367.1:94329646-94377091 GCF_003573695.1 Papaver somniferum
AATTCGTGTTAGTTTAGGGTTTTTGAGAATATTCCCATGGAATCTTGTCCTGCAACTGCTAAAGATTCATCGTTCTTACGAAGATCCAGACCGATAAGAGTCCTCTCTTGGCCAGGTTTCGATCTCGTAGCCAGTTTGTTTCTCGAAGTTGACGAATTCGTGTGTGTTTAGGTTTTTTGAGAACATTCCCATGGAGTCTTGCCCTGCAACTGCTAAAGATTCATCGTTCTTAAGAAGTTCCAGACTTATAGTACTCTCATGGCCATGTTTCAAACTCGGAGCCAGTTTGTTTCTCGAAATTGACGAATTCGTGTGTATTTTGGGTTTTTGAGAATATTCCCTTGGAATATCTTGTCGTGCATCTGCTAAAGATCCATATCGTTCTTACGAAGATCCAGAACTATAAGAGTAATTTCATGGCCAGGTTTCGATCTCAGAGCCAGTTTGTCTCTCGAAGTTGACGAATTCATGTGTGTTTAGGGTTTTTGAGAATATTCCCATGGAATCTTGCCCTGCAACTGCTAAAGATTCATCGTTCTTACGAAGTTCCAGACTTATAATAGTCCTCTCATGGCCAGGTTTCGATCTCGGAGCCAGTTTGTTTCTTGAAGTTGACGAATTCGTGTGTGTTTGGGGTTTTTGAGAATATTCCCATGGAATCTTTACCTGCAAGTGTTAAGATTCATCGTTCTTACAAAGATCCAGACCTATAGTAGTCCTCTCATGGCCAGGTTTCGATCTCAGAGCCAGTTTGTTTTCTCGAAGTTGACGAATTCGTGTGTGTTTTGGGTTTTTGAGAATATTCTCATGAAATCTTGCCCTGCAACTGCTAAAGATTTATCATTCTTACGAAGATCCATACTTATAGTAGTCCTCTCATGGAAAGGGTTCGATCTCGGAGCCAGTTTGTTTCTCGAAGTTGACGAATTTGTGTGTGTTTAGGGTTTTTGAGAATATTCCCATGGAATCTTGCCCTGCAGCTGCTAAAGATTCATCGTTCTTAGGAAGTTCCTGACTTATAGTAGTCCTTTCATGGACAGGTTTCGATCTCGGAGCCAGTTTGTTTCTTGAAGTTGACGAATTCATGTGTGTTTAGGATTTTTGAGAATATTCCCATGGAATCTTGCCATGCAACTGCTAAAGATTCATTGTTCTTACGAAGTTCCAGACTTATAGTTGTCCTCTCATGGCCAGGTTTCGATCTCGGAGCCAGTTTTTTTCTCAAAGTCGACGAATTCGTGTGAGTTTAGGGTTTTTGAGAATATTCCCATGGAATCTTGTCCTGCAACTGCTAAAGATTCATCGTTCTTACGAAGATCCAGACCGATAGTAGTCCTCTCATGGCCAGGTTTCGATCTCGGAGCCAGTTTGTTTCTCGAAGTTGACGAATTCGTGTGTGTTTAGGGTTTTGAGAATATTCTCATGGAATCTTGCCCTGCAACTGCTAAAGATTCATCGTTCTTACGAAGTTCCTGACTTATAGTAGTCCTCTCATGTACAGGTTTCGATCCCGGAGCCAGTTTTTTTCTCAAAGTCGACGAATTCGTGTGAGTTTAGGGTTTTTGAGAATATTCCCATGGAATCTTGCCCTGCAACTGCTAAAGATTCATCGTTTACGAAGTTTCAGACTTATAGTAGTCCTCTCATAGCCATGTTTCGAACTCGGAGCCAGTTTGTTTCTCGAAATTGACGAATTCGTGTGTGTTTTGGGTTTTTGAGAATATTCCTTTGGAATATCTTGTCGTGCATATGCTAAAGATCCATATCTTTCTTACGAAGATCCAGACCTATAATAGTAATCTCATGGCCAGGTTTCGATCTCAGAGCCAGTTTATCTCTCGAAGTTGACGAATTCATGTGTGTTTAGGGTTTTTGAGAATATTCCCATGGAATCTTGCCCTGCAACTGCTAAAGATTCATCGTTCTTACGAAGTTCCAGACTTATAGTAGTCCTCTCATGGCAAGGTTTCGATCTCGGAGCCAGTTTGTTTCTCGAAGTTGATGAATTTGTGTGTTTTTAGGGTTTTTGAGAATATTCCCATGGAATCTTGCCCTGCAGCTGCTAAAGATTCATCGTTCTTACGAAGTTCCTGACTTATAGTAGTCCTGTCATGGACAGGTTTCGATCTCGGAGCCAGTTTGTTTCTTGAAGTTGACGAATTCATGTGTGTTTAGGATTTTTAAGAATATTCCCATGGAATCTTGCCATGCAACTGCTAAAGATTCATTGTTCTTACGATGTTCCAGACTTATAGTAGTCCTCTCATGGCAAGGTTTCGATCTCGGAGCCAGTTTTTTTCTCAAAGTCGACGAATTCGTGTGAGTTTAGGGTTTTTGAGAATATTCCCATGGAATCTTGTCCTGCAACTGCTAAAGATTCATCGTTCTTACGAAGATCCAGACCGATAGTAGTCCTCTCATGGCCAGGTTTCGATCTCGGAGCCAGTTTGTTTCTCGAAGTTGACGAATTCGTGTGTGTTTAGGGTTTTTGAGAATATTCCCATGGAATCTTGCCCTGCAACTGCTAAAGATTCATCATTCTTACGAAGTTCCAGACTTATAGTAGTCCTCTCATGGCCAGGTTTCGATCTCGGAGCCAGTTTTTTCTCAAAGTCGACGAATTCGTGTGAGTTTAGGGTTTTTGAGAATATTCCCATGGAATCTTGTCCTGCAACTGCTAAAGATTCATCGTTCTTACGAAGATCCAGACCGATAAGAGTCCTCTCATGGCCAGGTTTCGATCTCGGAGCCAGTTTGTTTCTCGAAGTTGACGAATTCGTGTGTGTTCAGGGTTTTTGAGAATATTACCATGTAATCTTGCCCTGCAGCTGCTAAAGATTCATCGTTCTTACGAAGTTCCAGACTTATAGTAGTCCTCTCATGGCCATGTTTCAAACTCAAAGCCAGTTTGTTTATCGAAATTTACGAATTCGTGTGTGTTTTGGGTTTTTGAGAATATTCCCTTGGAATATCTTGTCGTGCATCTGCTAAAGTTCCATATCGTTCTTACGAAGATCCAGACCTATAATAGTAATCTCATGGCCAGGTTTCGATCTCAGAGCCAGTTTGTCTCTTGAAGTTGACGAATTCATGTGTGTTTAGGGTTTTTGAGAATATTCCCATGGAATCTTGCCCTGCAACTGCTAAAGATTCATCGTTCTTACGAAGTTCCAGACTTATAGTAGTCCTCTCATGGCCAGGTTTCAATCTCGGAGCCAGTTTGTTTCTTGAAGATGACGAATTCGTGTGTGTTTGGGGTTTTTGAGAATATTCCCATGGAATCTTTACCTGCAAGTGCTAAAGATTCATCGTTGTTACAAAGATCCAGACCTATAGTAGTCCTCTCATGGCGAGGTTTCGATCTCAAAGCTAGTTTGTTTCTCGAAGTTGACGAATTCGTGTGTGTTTTGGGTTTTTGAGAATGTTCCCATGGAATCTTGCCATGCAACTGCTAAAGATTCATCGTTCTTACGAAGTTCTAGACTTATAGTAGTCCTCTCATGGACAGGTTTCGATCTCGGAGCCAGTTTGTTTCTCGAAGTTGACGAATTTGTGTGTGTTTAGGGTTTTTGAGAATATTACCATGGAATCTTGCCCTGCAACTGCTAAAGATTCATCGTTCTTACGAAGATCCAGACTTATAGTAGTCCCCTCATGGCAAGGTTTCGATCTCAAAGCCAGTTTGTTTTTCGAAGTTGACGAATTTGTGTGCTTAGGGTTTTTGAGAATATTCCCATGGAATCTTGCCCTTCAACTGCTAAAGATTCATCGTTCTTACGAAGTTCCTGACTTATAGTAGTCCTCTCATGGCCAGGTTTCGATCTCGGAGCCAGTTTGTTTCTCGAAGTTTACGAATTCGTGTGTGTTTGGGGTTTTTGAGAATATTCCCATGGAATCTTTACCTGCAAGTGTTAAGATTCATCGTTCTTATAAAGATCCAGACCTATAGTAGTCCTCTCATGGCCAGGTTTCGATCTCAGAGCCAGTTTGTTTTCTCGAAGTTGACGAATTCGTGTGTGTTTTGGGTTTTTGAGAATATTCTCATGAAATCTTGCCCTGCAACTGCTAAAGATTTATCGTTCTTACGAAGATCCATACTTATAGTAGTCCTCTCATGGCAAGGGTTCGATCTCGGAGCCAGTTTGTTTCTCGAAGTTGACGAATTTGTGTGTGTTTAGGGTTTTTGAGAATATTCCCATGGAATCTTGCCCTGCAGCTGCTAAAGATTCATCGTTCTTACGAAGTTCCTGACTTATAGTAGTCCTTTCATGGACAGGTTTCGATCTCGGAGCCAGTTTGTTTCTTGAAGTTGACGAATTCATGTGTGTTTAGGATTTTTGAGAATATTCCCATGGAATCTTGCCATGCAACTGCTAAAGATTCATTGTTCTTACGAAGTTCCAGACTTATAGTTGTCCTCTCATGGCCAGGTTTCGATCTCGGAGCCAGTTTTTTTCTCAAAGTCGACGAATTCGTGTGAGTTTAGGGTTTTTAAGAATATTCCCATGGAATCTTGTCCTGCAACTGCTAAAGATTCATCGTTCTTACGAAGATCCAGACCGATAGTAGTCCTCTCATGGCCAGGTTTCGATCTCGGAGCCAGTTTGTTTCTCGAAGTTGACGAATTCGTGTGTGTTTAGGGTTTTTGAGAATATTCCCATGGAATCTTGCCCTGCAACTGCTAAAGATTCATCATTCTTACGAAGTTCCAGACTTATAGTAGTCCTCTCATGGCCAGGTTTCGATCTCGGAGCCAGTTTTTTCTCAAAGTCGACGAATTCGTGTGAGTTTAGGGTTTTTGAGAATATTCCCATGGAATCTTGTCCTGCAACTGCTAAAGATTCATCGTTCTTACGAAGATCCAGACCGATAAGAGTCCTCTCATGGCCAGGTTTCGATCTCGGAGCCAGTTTGTTTCTCGAAGTTGACGAATTCGTGTGTGTTCAGGGTTTTTGAGAATATTACCATGTAATCTTGCCCTGCAGCTGCTAAAGATTCATCGTTCTTACGAAGTTCCAGACTTATAGTAGTCCTCTCATGGCCATGTTTCAAACTCGGAGCCAGTTTGTTTATCGAAATTGACGAATTCGTGTGTGTTTTGGGTTTTTGAGAATATTCCCTTGGAATATCTTGTCGTGCATCTGCTAAAGATCCATATCGTTCTTACGAAGATCCAGACCTATAATAGTAATCTCATGGCCAGGTTTCGATCTCAGAGCCAGTTTGTCTCTTGAAGTTGACGAATTCATGTGTGTTTAGGGTTTTTGAGAATATTCCCATGGAATCTTGCCCTGCAACTGCTAAAGATTCATCGTTCTTACGAAGTTCCTGACTTATAGTAGTCCTCTCATGGCCAGGTTTCAATCTCGGAGCCAGTTTGTTTCTTGAAGTTGACGAATTCGTGTGTGTTTGGGGTTTTTGAGAATATTCCCATGGAATCTTTACCTGCAAGTGCTAAAGATTCATCGTTGTTACAAAGATCCAGACCTATAGTAGTCCTCTCATGGCGAGGTTTCGATCTCAAAGCTAGTTTGTTTCTCGAAGTTGACGAATTCGTGTGTGTTTTGGGTTTTTGAGAATGTTCCCATGGAATCTTGCCATGCAACTGCTAAAGATTCATCGTTCTTACGAAGTTCTAGACTTATAGTAGTCCTCTCATGGACAGGTTTCGATCTCGGAGCCAGTTTGTTTCTCGAAGTTGACGAATTTGTGTGTGTTTAGGGTTTTTGAGAATATTACCATGGAATCTTGCCCTGCAACTGCTAAAGATTCATCGTTCTTACGAAGATCCAGACTTATAGTAGTCCCCTCATGGCAAGGTTTCGATCTCAAAGCCAGTTTGTTTTTCGAAGTTGACGAATTTGTGTGTGTTTAGGGTTTTTGAGAATATTCCCATGGAATCTTGCCCTTCAACTGCTAAAGATTCATCGTTCTTACGAAGTTCCTGACTTATAGTAGTCCTCTCATGGCCAGGTTTCGATCTCGGAGCCAGTTTGTTTCTCGAAGTTTACGAATTCATGTGTGTTTAGGATTTTTGAGAATATTCCCATGGAATCTTGCCATGCAACTGCTAAAGATTCATCGTTCTTACGAAGTTCCAGACTTATAGTAGTCCTCTCATGGCCAGGATTCGATCTCGGAGCCAGTTTGTTTCTCGAAGTTGACGATTTCGTGTGTGTTTAGGTTTTATGACAATATTCCGGTGGAATCTTTCCCGGAAACTGCTAAAGATTCATCGTTCTTACGAAGATCCAGACCTACAGTAGTCTTCTCATGGCGAGGTTTCGATCTCGGAGCCAGTTTGTTCCTCGAAGTTGACGAATTCATGTGTGTTTAGGATTTTTGAGAATATTCCCATGGAATCTTGCCATGCTACTGCTAAAGATTCATCGTTCTTACGAAGTTCCTGACTTATAGTAGTCCTCTCATAGCCAGGTTTCGATCTCGGAGCCATTTTGTTTATCGAAGTTGACGAATTCGTGTGTGTTTAGGGTTTTTGAGAATATTCCCTTGGAATATCTTGCCGTGCATCTGCTAAAGATCCATATCGTTCTTACGAAGATCCAGACCTATAGTAGTAATCTCATGGCCAGTTTTCGATCTCAGAGCCAGTTTGTCTCTCGAAGTTGACGAATTCATGTGTGTTTAGGGTTTTTGAGAATACTCCTATGGAATCTTTCTCTGCAACTGCTAAAGATTCATCGTTCTTACGAAGTTCCAGACTTATAGTAGTCCTCTCATGGTCAGGTTTCGATCTCGGAGCCACTTTGTTTCATGAAGTTGACGAATTCGTGTGTGTTTGGGGTTTTTGAGAATATTCCCATGGAATCTTTACCTGCAAATGCTAAAGATTCATCGTTCTTACAAAGATCCAGACCTATAGTAGTCCTCTCATGGCCAGGTTTCGATCTCAGAGCCAGTTTGTTTCTCAAAGTTGACGAATTCGTGTGTGTTTTGGGTTTTTGAGAATATTCCCATGGAATCTTTCCCTGCAACTGCTAAAGATTCATCGTTCTTACGAAGTTCTAGACTTATAGTAGTCCTCTCATGGCCAGGTTTCGATCTCGGAGCCAGTTTGTTTCTCGAAGTTGACGAATTTGTGTGTGTTTAGGGTTTTTGAGAATATTCCCATGGAATCTTGCCCTGCAACTGCTAAAGATTCATCGTTCTTACGAAGATCCAGACTTATAGTAGTCCTCTCATGGCCAGGTTTCGATCTCGGAGCCAGTTTGTTTCTCGAAGTTTACGAATTCATGTGTGTTTAGGATTTTTGAGAATATTCCCATGGAATCTTGCCATGCAACTGCTAAAGATTCATCGTTCTTACGAAGTTCCAGACTTATAGTAGTCCTCTCATGGCCAGGATTCGATCTCGGAGCCAGTTTCTTGAAGTTGACGAATTCGTGTGTGTTTAGGGTTTATGACAATATTCCGATGGAATCTTACCCGGAAAATGCTAAAGATTCATCGTTCTTACGAAGATCCAGACCTATAGTAGTCATCTCATGGAGAGGTTTCGATCTCGGAGCCAGTTTGTTTCTCGAAGTTGATGAATTCATGTGTGTTTATGATTTTGTAGAATATTCCCATGGAATCTTGCCCTGCAACTGCTAAATATTCATCGTTCTTACGAAGTTCCTGACTTATAGTAGTCCTCTCATAGCTAGGTTTCGATCTCGGAGCCAGTTTGTTTCTCGAAGTTGACGAATTCGTGTGTGTTTAGGGTTTTTGAGAATATTCCCATGGAATCTTGCCCTGCAACTGCTAAAGATTCATTGTTATTACGAAGATCCAGACCTATAGTAATCTTATCATGGCCAGGTTTCGATCTCGGAGCCATTTTGTTTCTCGAAGTTGACGAATTCGTGTGTGTTTAGGGGTTTTGAGAATATTCCCGTGGAATCTTGACATGCAACTGCTAAAGATTCATCGTTCTTACGAAGATCCAGACCTATAGTAGTCCTCTCATGGCCAGGTTTCGATCTCGGAGCCAGTTTTTTCTTGAAGTTGATGAATTCGTGTGTGTTTGGGGTTTTTGAGAATATTCCCATGGAATCTTTACCTGCAAGTGTTAAAGATTCATCGTTCTTACAAAGATCCAGACCTATAGTAGTCCTCTCATGGCCAGGTTTTGATCTCAGAGCCAGTTTGTTTCTCGAAGTTGACGAATTCGTGTGTGTTTTGGGTTTTTGAGAATATTCCCATGGAATCTTGCCCTGCAACTGCTAAAGATTCATCGTTCTTACGAAGTTCTAGACTTATAGTAGTCCTCTCATGGCCAGGTTTCGATGTCGGAGCCAGTTTGTTTCTCGAAGTTGACGAATTTGTGTGTGTTTAGGGTTTTTGAGAATATTCCCATGGAATCTTTCCCTGCAAATGCTAAAGATTCAGTAGTCCTCTCATGGCAAGGTTTCGATCTCGGAGCCAGTTTGTTTCTCGAAGTTGACGAATTTGTGTGTGTTTAGGGTTTTTGAGAATATTCCCATGGAATCTTGCCCTGCAACTGCTAAAGATTCATCGTTCTTACGAAGTTCCTGACTTATAGTAGTCCTCTCATGGCCAGGTTTCGATCTCGGAGCCAATTTGTTTCTCGAAGTTTACGAATTCATGTGTGTTTAGGATTTTTGAGAATATTCCCATGGAATCTTGCCATGCAACTTCTAAAGATTCATCTTTCTTACGAAGTTCCAGACTTATAGTAGTCCTCTCATGGCCAGGATTTGATCTCGGAGCCAGTTTGTTTCTCGAAGTTGATGTATTCGTGTGTGTTTAGGGTTTATGACAATATTCCGATGGAATCTTACCCGGAAACTGCTAAAGATTCATCGTTCTTACGAAGATCTAGACCTATAGTAGTCATCTCATGGAGAGGTTTCGATCTCAGAGCCAGTTTGTTTCTCGAAGTTGACGAATTCATGTGTGTTTATGATTTTTGAGAATATTCCCATGGAATCTTGCCCTGCAACTGCTAAAGATTCATCGTTCTTGCGAAGTTCCTGACTTATAGTAGTCCTCTCATAGTTAGGTTTCGATCTCGGAGCCAGTTTGTTTCTCGAAGTTGACGAATTCGTGTGTGTTTGGGGTTTTTGAGAATATTCCCATGGAATCTTGCCCTGCAACTGCTAAAGATTCATCGTTCTTACGAAGTTCCAGACTTATAGTATTCCTCTCATGGCCATGTTTCGAACTCGGAGCCAGTTTGTTTATCGAAATTGACGAATTCGTGTGTGTTTTGGGTTTTTGAGAATATTCCCTTGGAATATCTTGTCGTGCATCTGCTAAAGATCCATATCGTTCATACGAAGATCCAGACCTATAATAGTAATCTCATGGCCAGGTTTCGATCTCAGAGCCAGTTTGTCTCTCGAAGTTGACGAATTCATGTGTGTTTAGGGTTTTTGAGAATATTCCCATGGAATCTTTCCCTGCAACTGCTAAAGATTCATCGTTCTTACGAAGTTCTAGACTTATAGTAGTCCTCTCATGGCCAGGTTTCGATCTCGGAGCCAGTTTGTTTCTCGAAGTTGACGAATTTGTGTGTGTTTAGGGTTTCTGAGAATATTCCCATGGAATCTTGCCCTGCAAATGCTAAAGATTCATCGTTCTTACGAAGATCCAGACTTATAGTAGTCCTCTCATGGCAAGGTTTCGATGTCGGAGCCAGTTTGTTTTTCGAAGTTGACGAATTTGTGTGTGTTTAGGGTTTTTGAGAATATTCCCATGGAATCTTACCCTGCAACTGCTAAAGATTAATCGTTCTTACGAAGTTTCTGACTTATACTAGTCCTCTCATGGCTAGGTTTCGATCTCGGAGCCAGTTTGTTTCTCGAAGTTTACGAATTCATGTGTGTTTAGGATTTTTGAGAATATTCCCATGGAATCTTGCCATGCAACTTCTAAAGATTCATCGTTCTTACGAAGATCCAGACTTATAGTAGTCCTCTCATGGCCAGGATTCGATCTCGGAGCCAGTTTGTTTCTCGAAGTTGACGTATTCGTGTGTGTTTAGGGTTTATGAAAATATTCCGATGGAATCTTACCCGGAAACTGCTAAAGATTCATCGTTCTTACGAAGATCCAGACCTATAGTAGTCATCTCATGGCGAGGTTTCGATCTCAGAGACAGTTTGTTTCTCGAAGTTGACGAATTCATGTGTGTTTATGATTTTTGAGAATATTCCCATGGAATCTTGCCCTGTAACTGCTAAAGATTCATCGTTCTTACGAAGTTGCTGACTTATAGTAGTCCTCTCATGGCAAGGTTTCGATCTCGGAGCCAGTTTGTTTCTCGAAGTTGACGAATTCGTGTGTGTTTAGGGTTTTTGAGAATATTCCCATGGAATCTTGCCCTGCAACTGCTAAAGATTCATCGTTCTTACGAAGTTCCAGACTTATAGTAGGCTTCTCATCGCCATGTTTCGAACTGGGAGCCAATTTGTTTATCGAAATTGACGAATTCGTGTGTGTTTTGGGCTTTTGAGAATATTCCCTTGGAATATATTGTCGTGCATCTGCTAAAGATCCATATCGTTCATACGAAGATCCAGACCTATAATAGTAATCTCATGGCCAGGTTTCGATCTCAGAGCCAGTTTGTCTCTCGAAGTTGACGAATTCATGTGTGTTTAGGGTTTTTGAGAATATTCCCATGGAATCTTGCCCTGCAACTGCTAAAGATTCATCGTTCTTACGAAGTTCCAGACTTATAGTAGTCCTCTCATGGCCAGGTTTCGATCTCGGAGCCATTTTGTTTCTTGAAGTTGACGAATTCGTGTGTGTTTGGGGTTTTTGAGAATATTCCCATGGAATATTTACCTGCAAGTGCTAAAGATTCATCGTTCTTACAAAGATCCAGACATATAGTAGTCCTCTCATGGCCAGGTTTCGATCTCAGAGCCAGTTTGTTTCTCGAAGTTGACGAATTCGTGTGTGTTTTGGGTTGTTGAGAATATTCCCATGGAATCTTGCCCTGCAACTGCTAAAGATTCATCGTTCTTACGAAGTTCTAGACTTATAGTAGTCCTCTCATGGCCAGGTTTCGATCTCGGAGCCAGTTTGTTTCTCGAAGTTGACGAATTTGTGTGTGTTTAGGGTTTTTGAGAATATTCCCATGGAATCTTGCCCTGCAACTGCTAAAGATTCATCGTTCTTACGAAGATCCAGACTTATAGTAGTCCTCTCATGGAAAGGTTTCGATCTCGGAGCCAGTTTGTTTTTCGAAGTTGACGAATTTGTGTGTGTTTAGGGTTTTTGAGAATATTCCCATGGAATCTTGCACTGCAACTGCTAAAGATTCCTCGTTCTTACGAAGTTTCAGACTTATAGTAGTCCTCTCATAGCCATGTTTCGAACTCGGAGCCAGTTTGTTTCTCGAAATTGACGAATTCGTGTGTGTTTTGGGTTTTTGAGAATATTCCTTTGGAATATCTTGTCGTGCATCTGCTAAAGATCCATATCGTTCTTACGAAGATCCAGACCTATAATAGTAATCTCATGGCCAGGTTTCGATCTCAGAGCCAGTTTATCTCTCGAAGTTGACGAATTCATGTGTGTTTAGGGTTTTTGAGAATATTCCCATGGAATCTTGCCCTGCAACTGCTAAAGATTCATCGTTCTTACGAAGTTCCAGACTTATAGTAGTCCTCTCATGGCCAGGTTTCGATCTCGGAGCCAGTTTGTTTCTTGAAGTTGACGAATTCGTGTGTGTTTGGGGTTTTTGAGAATATTCGCATGGAATCTTTACCTGCAAGTCCTAAAGATTCATAGTTCTTACAAAGATACAGACCTATAGTAGTCCTCTCATGGCCAGTTTGTTTCGATCTCAGAGCCAGTTTGTTTCTCGAAGTTGACGAATTCGTGTGTGTTTTGGGTTTTTGAGAATATTCCCATGGAATCTTGCCCTGCAACTGCTAAAGATTCATCGTTCTTACGAAGTTCTAGACTTATAGTAGTCCTATCATGGCCAGGTTTCGATCTCGGAGCCAGTTTGTTTCTCGAAGTTGACGAATTTATGTGTATTTAGGGTTTTTGAGAATATTCCCATGGAATCTTGCCCTGCAACTGCTAAAGATTCATCGTTCTTACGAAGTTCCAGACTTATAGTAGTCCTCTCATGGCCAGGTTTCGATCTCGGAGCCAGTTTGTTTCTTGAAGTTGACGAATTCGTGTGTGTTTGGGGTTTTTGAGAATATTCCCATGGAATCTTTACCTGCAAGTGCTAAATATTCATCGTTCTTATAAAGATCCAGACCTATAGTAGTCCTCTCATGGCCAGGTTTCGATCTCAGAGCCAGTTTGTTTCTCGAAGTTGACGAATTCGTGTGTGTTTTGGGTTTTTGAGAATATTCCCATGGAATCTTTCCATGCAACTGCTAAAGATTCATCGTTCTTACGAAGTTCTAGACTTATAGTAGTCCTCTCATGGCCAGGTTTCGATCTCGGAGCCAGTTTGTTTCTCGAAGTTGACGAATTCGTGTGTGTTTAGGGTTTTTGAGAATATTCCCATGGAATCTTGCCCTGCAACTGCTAAAGATTCATCGTTCTTACGAAGTTCCAGACTTATAGTAGGCCTCTCATGGCCATGTTTCGAACTGGGAGCCAGTTTGTTTATCGAAATTGACGAATTCGTGTGTGTTTTGGGCTTTTGAGAATATTCCCTTGGAATATCTTGTCGTGCATCTGCTAAACATCCATATCGTTCATACGAAGATCCAGACCTATAATAGTAATCTCATGGCCAGGTTTCGATCTCAGAGCCAGTTTGTCTCTCGAAGTTGACGAATTCATGTGTGTTTAGGGTTTTTGAGAATATTCCCATGGAATCTTGCCCTGCAACTGCTAAAGATTCATCGTTCTTACGAAGTTCCAGACTTATAGTAGTCCTCTCATGGCCAGGTTTCGATCTCGGAGCCAGTTTGTTTCTCGAAGTTGACGAATTCGTGTGTGTTTAGGGTTTTTGAGAATATTCCCATGGAATCTTGCCCTGCAACTGCTAAAGATTCATCGTTCTTACGAAGTTCCAGACTTATAGTAGTCCTCTCATGGCCATATTTCGAACTCGGAGCCAGTTTATTTCTCGAAGTTGACGAATTCGTGTGTGTTTTAGGTTTTTGAGAATATTCCCTTGGAATATCTTGTCGTGCATCTGCTAAAGATCCATATCGTTCTTACGAAGATCCAGACCTATAATAGTAATCTCATGGCCAGGTTTCGATCTCAGAGCCAGTTTGTCTCTCGAAGTTGACGAATTCATGTGTGGTTAGGGTTTTTGAGAATATTCCCATGGAATCTTGCCCTGCAACTGCTAAAGATTCATCGTTCTTACGAAGTTCCAGAATTATAGTAGTCCTCTCATGGCCAGGTTTCGATCTCGGAGCCAGTTTGTTTCTTGAAGTTGACGAATTCGTGTGTGTTTGGGGTTTTTGAGAATATTCCCATGGAATCTTTACCTGCAAGTGCTAAAGATTCATCGTTCTTACAAAGATCCAGACCTATAGTAGTCCTCTCATGGCCAGGTTTCGATCTCAGAGCCAGTTTGTTTCTCGAAGTTGACGAATTCGTGTGTGTTTTGGGTTTTTGAGAATATTCCCATGGAATCTTGCCCTGCAACTGCTAAAGATTCATCGTTCTTACGAAGTTCTAGACTTATAATAGTCCACTCATGGCCAGGTTTCGATCTCGGAGCCAGTTTGTTTCTCGAAGTTGACGAATTTGTGTGTGTTTAGGGTTTTTGAGAATATTCCCATGGAATCTTGCCCTGCAACTGCTAAAGATTCATCGTTCTTACGAAGATCCAGACTTATAGTAGTCCTCTCATGGCAAGGTTTCGATCTCGGAGCCAGTTTGTTTTTCGAAGTTGACGAATTTGTGTGTGTTTAGGGTTTTTGAGAATATTCCCATGGAATCTTGCCCTGCAACTGCTAAAGATTCATCGTTCTTACGAAGTTCCTGACTTATAGTAGACCTCTCATGGCCAGGTTTCGATCTCGGAGCCAGTTTGTTTCTCGAAGTTTACGAATTCATGTGTGTTTAGGATTTTTGAGAATATTCTCATGGAATCTTGCCATGCAACTGCTAAAGATTCATCGTTCTTACGAAGTTCCAGACTTATAGTAGTCCTCTCATGGCCAGGATTCGATCTCGGAGCCAGTTTCTCGAATTTGACGAATTCGTGTGAGTTTATGGTTTATGACAATATTCCGATGGAATCTTACCCGGAAAATGCTAAAGATTCATCGTTCTTACGAAGATCCAGACCTATAGTAGTCATCTCATGGCGAGGTTTCAATCTCGGAGCCAGTTTATTTCTCGAAGTTGACGAATTCATGTGTGTTTATGATTTTGTAGAATATTCCCATGGAATCTTGCCCTGCAACTGCTAAAGATTCATCGTTCTTACGAAGTTCCTGACTTATAGTAGTCCTCTCATAGCTAGGTTTCGATCTCGGAGCCAGTTTGTTTCTCGAAGTTGACGAATTCGTGTGTGTTTAGGGTTTTTGAGAATATTCCCATGGAATCTTGCCCTGCAACTGCTAAATATTCATTGTTCTTACGAAGATCCAGACCTATAGTAATCCTCTCATGGCCAGGTTTCGATCTCGGAGCCAGTTTGTTTCTCGAAGTTGACGAATTCGTGTGTGTTTAGGGGTTTTGAGAATATTCCCATGGAATCTTGCCATGCAACTGCTAAAGATTCATCGTTCTTACGAAGATCCAGACCTATAATAGTCCTCTCATGGCCAGGTTTCGATCTCGGAGCCAGTTTGTTTCTCGAAGCTGACGAATTTGTGTGTGTTTTGGGTTTTTGAGAATATTCCCATGGAATCTTTCCCTGCAACTGCTAAAGATTCATCGTTCTTACGAAGATCCAGACTTATAGTAGTCCTCTCATGGCCAGGTTTCGATCTCGGAGCCAGTTTGTTTCTTGAAGTTGACGAATTCGTGTGTGTTTGGGGTTTTTGAGAATATTCCCATGGAATCTTTACCTGCAAGTGCTAAAGATTCATCGTTCTTACAAAGATCCAGACCTATAGTAGTCCTCTCATGGCCAGGTTTCGATCTCAGAGCCAGTTTGTTTGTCGAAGTTGACGAATTCGTGTGTGTTTTGGGTTTTTGAGAATATTCCCATGGAATCTTGCCCTGCAACTGCTAAAGATTCATCGTTCTTACGAAGTTCTAGACTTATAGTAGTCCTCTCATGGCCAGGTTTCGATCTGGGAGCCAGTTTGTTTCTCGAAGTTGACGAATTCATGTGTGTTTAGGATTTTTGAGAATATTCCCATGGAATCTTGTCCTACAACTGCTAAAGATTCATCGTTCTTACGAAGTTCCTGACTTATAGTAGTCCTCTCATGGCCAGGTTTCGATCTCGGAGCCAGTTTGTTTCTCGAAGTTGACTAATTCGTGTGTGTTTAGGGTTTTTGAGAATATTCCGATGGAATCTTGCCCTGCTACTGCTAAAGATTCATCGTTCTTACGAAGTTCCAGACTTATAGTAGGCCTCTCATGCCCATGTTTCGATCTCGGAGCCATTTTGTTTCTCGAAGTTGATGAATTCGTGTGTGTTTAGGGTTTTTGAGAATATTCCCTTGGAATATCTTGCCGTGCATCTGCTAAAGATCCAGATCGTTCTTACGAAGATCCAGACCTATAATAGTAATCTCATGGCCAGGTTTTGATCTCAGAGCCAGTTTGTCTCTCGAAGTTGACGAATTCATGTGTTCTTAGGGTTTTTGAGAATATTCCCATTGAATCTTGCCCTGCAACTGCTAAAGATTCATCGTTCTTAAGAAGTTCCAGACTTATTGTAGTCCTCTCATGGCCAGGTTTCGATCTCGGAGCCAGTTTGTTTCTTGAATAAGTTGACGAATTCGTGTGTGTTTGGGTTTTTTAGAATATTCCCATGGAATCTTTACCTGCAAGTGCTAAAGATTCATCATTCTTACAAAGATCCAGACCTATAGTAGTCCTCTCATGGCCAGGTCTCGATCTCAGAGCCAGTTTGTTTCTCGAAGTTGACGAATTCGTGTGTGTTTTGGGTTTTTGAGAATATTCCCATGGAATCTTTCCCTGCAACTACTAATGACTCATCGTTCTTACGAAGATCCAGACTTATAGTAGTCCTCTCAGGGAAAGGTTTCGATCTCGGAGCCAGTTTGTTTCTCGAAGTTGACGAATTTGTGTATGTTTAGGGTTTTTGAGAATATTCCCATGGAATCTTGCCCTGCAACTGCTAAAGATTCATTGTTCTTACGAAGATCCTCTCATGGCCAGACCTATAGTAGTCCTCTCATGGCCAGGTTTCGATCTCGGAGCCAGTTTGTTTCTCGAAGTTGACGAATTTGTGTGTGTTTAGGGTTTTTGAGAATATTCCCATGGAATCTTGCCCTGCAACTGCTAAAGATTCATCGTTCTTACGAAGATCCAGACTTATAGTAGTCCTCTCATGGCCAGGTTTCGATCTCGGAGCCAGTTTGTTTCTCGAAATTTACGAATTCATGTGTGTTTAGGATTTTTGAGAATATTCCCATGGAATCTTGCCATGCAACTGCTAAAGATTCATCGTTCTTACGAAGTTGCTGACTTATTGTAGTCCTCTCATGGCAAGGTTTCGATCTCGGAGCCAGTTTGTTTCTCGAAGTTGACGAATGCGTGTGTGTTTGGGGTTTTTGAGAATATTCCCATGGAATCTTGCCCTGCAACTGCTAAAGATTTATCGTTCTTACGAAGTTCCAGACTTATAGTAGTCCTCTCATGGCCATGTTTCGAACTCGGAGCCAGTTTGTTTATCGAAATTGATGAATTCGTGTGTGTTTTGGGTTTTTTAGAATATTCCCTTGGAATATCTTGTCGTGCATCTGCTAAAGATCCATTTCGTTCATACGAAGATCCAGACCTATAATAGTAAACTCATGGCCAGGTTTCGATCTCAGAGCCAGTTTGTCTATCGAAGTTGACGAATTCATGTGTGTTTAGGGTTTTTGAGAATATTTCCATGGAATCTTGCCCTGCAACTTCTAAAGATTCATCGTTCTTACGAAGTTCCAGACTTATAGTAGTCTTCTCATGGCCAGCTTTCGATCTCGGAGCCAGTTTGTTTCTTGAAGTTGACGAATTCGTCTGTGTTTGGGGTTTTTGAGAATATTCCCATGGAATCTTTACCTGCAAGTGCTAAAGATTCATCGTTCTTATAAAGATCCAGACCTATAGTAGTCCTCTCATGGCCAGGTTTCGATCTCAGAGCCAGTTTGTTTCTCGAAGTTGACGAATTCGTGTGTGTTTTGGGTTTTTGAGAATATTCCCATGGAATCTTGCCCTGCAACTGCTAAAGATTCATCGTTCTTACGAAGATCAAGACTTATAGTAGTCCTCTCATGGCAAGGTTTCGATCTCGGAGCCAGTTTGTTTTTCGAAGTTAACGAATTTGTGTGTGTTTAGGGTTTTTGAGAATATTCCCATGGAATCTTGCCCTGCAACTGCTAAAGATTCATCGTTCTTACGAAGATCAAGACTTATAGTAGTCCTCTCATGGCAAGGTTTCGATCTCGGAGCCAGTTTGTTTTTCGAAGTTGACGAATTTGTGTGTGTTTAGGGTTTTTGAGAATATTCCCATGGAATCTTGCCCTGCAACTGCTAAAGATTCATCGTTCTTACGAAGTTCCTGACTTATAGTAGTCCTCTCATGGCCAGGTTTCGATCTCGGAGCCAGTTTGTTTCTCGAAGTTTACGAATTCATGTGTGTTTAGGATTTTTGAGAATATTCCCATGGAATCTTGCCATGCAACTGCTAAAGATTCATCGTTCTTACGAAGTTCCAGACTTATAGTAGTCCTCTCATGGACAGGATTCGATCTCGGAGCCAGTTTCTCGAAGTTGACGAATTCGTGTGAGTTTATGGTTTATGACAATATTCCGATGGAATCTTACCCGGAAAATGCTAAAGATTCATCGTTCTTACGAAGATCCAGACCTATAGTAGTCATCTCATGGCGAGGTTTCGATCTCGGAGCCAGTTTGTTTCTCGAAGTTGATGAATTCATGTGTGTTTATGATTTTGTAGAATATTCCCATAGAATCTTGCCCTGCAACTGCTAAATATTCATCGTTCTTACGAAGTTCCTGACTTATAGTAGTCCTCTCATAGCTAGGTTTCGATCTCGGAGCCAGTTTGTTTCTCGAAGTTGACGAATTCGTGTGTGTTTAGGGTTTTTGAGAATATTCCCATGGAATCTTGCCCTGCAACTGCTAAAGATTCATCGTTCTTACGAAGTTCCAGACTTATAGTAGTCCTCTCATGGCCAGGATTCGATCTCGGAGCCAGTTTGTTTATCGAAGTTGACGAATTCGTGCGTGTTTAGGGTTTATGACAATATTCCGATGGAATCTTACCCGGAAACTGCTAAAGATTCATCGTTCTTACGAAGATCGAGACCTATAGTAGTCATCTCATGGCGAGGTTTCGATCTCGGAGCCAGTTTGTTTCTCGAAGTTGACGAATTCATGTGTTTTTATGATTTTTGAGAATATTCCCATGGAATCTTTCCCTGCAACTGCTAAAGATTCATCGTTCTTACGAAGTTCCTGACTTATAGTAGTCCTTTCATAGCCAGGTTTCGATCTCGGAGCCAGTTTGTTTCTCGAAGTTGACGAATTCGTGTGTGTTTAGGGTTTTTGAGAATATTCCCATGGAATCTTGCCCTGCAACTGCTAAAGATTCATTGTTCTTACGAAGATCCAGACCTATAGTAATCCTCTCATGGCCAGGTTTCGATCTCGGAGCCAGTTTGTTTCTCGAAGTTGACGAATTCGTGTGTGTTTAGGGGTTTTGAGAATATTCCCATGGAATCTTGCCATGCAACTGCTAAAGATTCATCGTTCTTACGAAGATCCAGACCTATAATAGTCCTCTCATGGCCAGGTTTCGATCTCGGAGCCAGTTTGTTTCTCGAAGCTGACGAATTTGTGTGTGTTTTGGGTTTTTGAGAATATTCCCATGGAATCTTTCCCTGCAACTGCTAAAGATTCATCGTTCTTACGAAGATCCAGACTTATAGTAGTCCTCTCATGGCCAGGTTTCGATCTCGGAGCCAGTTTGTTTCTTGAAGTTGACGAATTCGTGTGTGTTTGGGGTTTTTGAGAATATTCCCATGGAATCTTTACCTGCAAGTGCTAAAGATTCATCGTTCTTATAAAGATCCAGACCTATAGTAGTCCTCTCATGGCCAGGTTTCGATCTCAGAGCCAGTTTGTTTCTCGAAGTTGACGAATTCGTGTGTGTTTTGGGTTTTTGAGAATATTCCCATGGAATCTTTCCCTGCAACTGCTAAAGATTCATCGTTCTTACAAAGATCCAGACATATAGTAGTCCTCTCATGGCCAGGTTTCGATCTTAGAGCCAGTTTGTTTCTCGAAGTTGACGAATTCGTGTGTGTTTTGGGTTTTTGAGAATATTCCCATGGAATCTTGCCCTGCAACTGCTAAAGATTCATCGTTCTTACGAAGATCAAGACTTATAGTAGTCCTCTCATGGCAAGGTTTCGATCTCGGAGCCAGTTTGTTTTTCGAAGTTAACGAATTTGTGTGTGTTTAGGGTTTTTGAGAATATTCCCATGGAATCTTGCCCTGCAACTGCTAAAGATTCATCGTTCTTACGAAGATCAAGACTTATAGTAGTCCTCTCATGGCAAGGTTTCGATCTCGGAGCCAGTTTGTTTTTCGAAGTTGACGAATTTGTGTGTGTTTAGGGTTTTTGAGAATATTCCCATGGAATCTTGCCCTGCAACTGCTAAAGATTCATCGTTCTTACGAAGTTCCTGACTTATAGTAGTCCTCTCATGGCCAGGTTTCGATCTCGGAGCCAGTTTGTTTCTCGAAGTTTACGAATTCATGTGTGTTTAGGATTTTTGAGAATATTCCCATGGAATCTTGCCATGCAACTGCTAAAGATTCATCGTTCTTACGAAGTTCCAGACTTATAGTAGTCCTCTCATGGACAGGATTCGATCTCGGAGCCAGTTTCTCGAAGTTGACGAATTCGTGTGAGTTTATGGTTTATGACAATATTCCGATGGAATCTTACCCGGAAAATGCTAAAGATTCATCGTTCTTACGAAGATCCAGACCTATAGTAGTCATCTCATGGCGAGGTTTCGATCTCGGAGCCAGTTTGTTTCTCGAAGTTGATGAATTCATGTGTGTTTATGATTTTGTAGAATATTCCCATAGAATCTTGCCCTGCAACTGCTAAATATTCATCGTTCTTACGAAGTTCCTGACTTATAGTAGTCCTCTCATAGCTAGGTTTCGATCTCGGAGCCAGTTTGTTTCTCGAAGTTGACGAATTCGTGTGTGTTTAGGGTTTTTGAGAATATTCCCATGGAATCTTGCCCTGCAACTGCTAAAGATTCATTGTTCTTACGAAGATCCAGACCTATAGTAATCCTCTCATGGCCAGGTTTCGATCTCGGAGCCTGTTTGTTTCTCGAAGTTGACGAATTCGTGTGTGTTTAGGGGTTTTGAGAATATTCCCATGGAATCTTGCCATGAAACTGCTAAAGATTCATCGTTCTTACGAAGATCCAGACCTATAGTAGTCCTCTCATGGCCAGGTTTCGATCTCGGAGCCAGTTTTTTTCTTGAAGTTGACGAATTCGTGTGTGTTTGGGGTTTTTGAGAATATTCCCATGGAAACTTTACCTGCAAGTGCTAAAGATTCATCGTTCTTACAAAGATCCAGACCTATAGTAGTCCGCTCATGGCCAGGTTTCGATCTCAGAGCCAGTTTGTTTCTCGAAGTTGACGAATTCGTGTGTGTTTTGGGTTTTTGAGAATATTCCCATGGAATCTTGCCCTGCAACTGCTAAAGATTCATCGTTCTTACGAAGTTCTAGACTTATAGTAGTCCTATCATGGCCAGGTTTCGATCTCGGAGCCAGTTTGTTTCTCGAAGTTGACGAATTTGTGTGTATTTAGGGTTTTTGAGAATATTCCCATGGAATCTTGCCCTGCAACTGCTAAAGATTCATCGTTCTTACGAAGATCCAGACTTATAGTAGTCCTCTCATGGAAAGGTTTCGATCTCGGAGCCAGTTTGTTTCTTGAAGTTGACGAATTCGTGTGTGTTTGGGGTTTTTGAGAATATTCGCATGGAATCTTTACCTGCAAGTCCTAAAGATTCATCGTTCTTACAAAGATACAGACCTATAGTAGTCCTCTCATGGCCAGTTTGTTTCGATCTCAGAGCCAGTTTGTTTCTCGAAGTTGACGAATTCGTGTGTGTTTTGGGTTTTTGAGAATATTCCCATGGAATCTTGCCCTGCAACTGCTAAAGATTCATCGTTCTTACGAAGTTCTAGACTTATAGTAGTCCTATCATGGCCAGGTTTCGATCTCGGAGCCAGTTTGTTTCTCGAAGTTGACGAATTTGTGTGTGTTTAGGGTTTTTGAGAATATTCCCATGGAATCTTGCCCTGCAACTGCTAAAGATTCATCGTTCTTACGAAGTTCCAGACTTATAGTAGTCCTTTCATGGCCAGGTTTCGATCTCGGAGCCAGTTTGTTTCTCGAAGTTGACGAATTCGTGTGTGTTTAGGGTTTTTGAGAATATTCCCATGGAATCTTGCCCTGCAACTGCTAAAGATTCATCGTTCTTACGAAGATCCAGACTTATAGTAGTCCTCTCATGGAAAGGTTTCGATCTCGGAGCCAGTTTGTTTTTCGAAGTTGACGAATTTGTGTGTGTTTAGGGTTTTTGAGAATATTCCCATGGAATCTTGCCCTGCAACTGCTAAAGATTCATCGTTCTTACGAAGTTCCTGACTTATAGTAGTCCTCTCATGGCCAGGTTTCGATCTCAAAGCCAGTTTGTTTCTCGAAGTTTACGAATTCATGTGTGTTTAGGATTTTTGAGAATATTCTCATGGAATCTTGCCATGCAACTGCTAAAGATTCATCGTTCTTACGAAGTTCCAGACTTATAGTAGTCCTCTCATGGCCAGGATTTGATCTCGGAGCCAGTTTCTCGAAGTTGACGAATTCGTGTGAGTTTATGGTTTATGACAATATTCCGATGGAATCTTACCCGGAAAATGCTAAAGATTCATCGTTCTTACGAAGATCCAGACCTATAGTAGTCATCTCATGGCGAGGTTTCGATCTCGGAGCCAGTTTATTTCTCGAAGTTGACGAATTCATGTGTGTTTATGATTTTGTAGAATATTCCCATGGAATCTTGCCCTGCAACTGCTAAAGATTCATCGTTCTTACGAAGTTCCTGACTTATAGTAGTCCTCTCATAGCTAGGTTTCGATCTCGGAGCTAGTTTGTTTCTCGAAGTTGACGAATTCGTGTGTGTTTAGGGTTTTTGAGAATATTCCCATGGAATCTTGCCCTGCAACTGCTAAATATTCATTGTTCTTACGAAGATCCAGACCTATAGTAATCCTCTCATGGCCAGGTTTCGATCTCGGAGCCAGTTTGTTTCTCGAAGTTGACGAATTCGTGTGTGTTTAGGGGTTTTGAGAATATTCCCATGGAATCTTGCCATGCAACTGCTAAAGATTCATCGTTCTTACGAAGATCCAGACCTATAATAGTCCTCTCATGGCCAGGTTTCGATCTCGGAGCCAGTTTGTTTCTCGAAGCTGACGAATTTGTGTGTGTTTTGGGTTTTTGAGAATATTCCCATGGAATCTTTCCCTGCAACTGCTAAAGATTCATCGTTCTTACGAAGATCCAGACTTATAGTAGTCCTCTCATGGCCAGGTTTCGATCTCGGAGCCAGTTTGTTTCTTGAAGTTGACGAATTCGTGTGTGTTTGGGGTTTTTGAGAATATTCCCATGGAATCTTTACCTGCAAGTGCTAAAGATTCATCGTTCTTATAAAGATCCAGACCTATAGTAGTCCTCTCATGGCTAGGTTTCGATCTCAGAGCCAGTTTGTTTCTCGAAGTTGACGAATTCGTGTGTGTTTTGGGTTTTTGAGAATATTCCCATGGAATCTTTCCCTGCAACTGCTAAAGATTCATCGTTCTTACGAAGTTCTAGACTTATAGTAGTCCTCTCATGGCCAGGTTTCGATCTCGGAGCCAGTTTGTTTCTCGAAGTTGACGAATTTGTGTGTGTTTAGGGTTTTTGAGAATATTCCCATGGAATCTTGCCCTGCAACTGCTAAAGATTCATCGTTCTTACGAAGTTCCTGACTTATAGTAGTCCTCTCATGGCCAGGTTTCGATCTCGGAGCCAGTTTGTTTCTCGAAGTTTACGAATTCATGTGTGTTTAGGATTTTTGAGAATATTCCCATGGAATCTTGCCATGCAACTGCTAAAGATTCATCGTTCTTACGAAGTTCCAGACTTATAGTAGTCCTCTCATGGACAGGATTCGATCTCGGAGCCAGTTTCTCGAAGTTGACGAATTCGTGTGAGTTTATGGTTTATGACAATATTCCGATGGAATCTTACCCGGAAAATGCTAAAGATTCATCGTTCTTACGAAGATCCAGACCTATAGTAGTCATCTCATGGCGAGGTTTCGATCTCGGAGCCAGTTTGTTTCTCGAAGTTGATGAATTCATGTGTGTTTATGATTTTGTAGAATATTCCCATAGAATCTTGCCCTGCAACTGCTAAATATTCATCGTTCTTACGAAGTTCCTGACTTATAGTAGTCCTCTCATAGCTAGGTTTCGATCTCGGAGCCAGTTTGTTTCTCGAAGTTGACGAATTCGTGTGTGTTTAGGGTTTTTGAGAATATTCCCATGGAATCTTGCCCTGCAACTGCTAAAGATTCATTGTTCTTACGAAGATCCAGACCTATAGTAATCCTCTCATGGCCAGGTTTCGATCTCGGAGCCTGTTTGTTTCTCGAAGTTGACGAATTCGTGTGTGTTTAGGGGTTTTGAGAATATTCCCATGGAATCTTGCCATGAAACTGCTAAAGATTCATCGTTCTTACGAAGATCCAGACCTATAGTAGTCCTCTCATGGCCAGGTTTCGATCTCGGAGCCAGTTTTTTTCTTGAAGTTGACGAATTCGTGTGTGTTTGGGGTTTTTGAGAATATTCCCATGGAAACTTTACCTGCAAGTGCTAAAGATTCATCGTTCTTACAAAGATCCAGACCTATAGTAGTCCGCTCATGGCCAGGTTTCGATCTCAGAGCCAGTTTGTTTCTCGAAGTTGACGAATTCGTGTGTGTTTTGGGTTTTTGAGAATATTCCCATGGAATCTTGCCCTGCAACTGCTAAAGATTCATCGTTCTTACGAAGTTCTAGACTTATAGTAGTCCTCTCATGGCCAGGTTTCGATCTCGGAGCCAGTTTGTTTCTCGAAGTTGACGAATTTGTGTGTGTTTTAGGTTTTTGAGAATATTCCCATGGAATCTTTCCCTGCAACTGCTAAAGATTCATCGTTCTTACGAAGATCCAGACTTATAGTAGTCCTCTCATGGCCAGGTTTCGATCTCGGAGCCAGTATGTTTCTTGAAGTTGACGAATTCGTGTGTGTTTGGGGTTTTTGAGAATATTCCCATGGAATCTTTACCTGCAAGTGCTAAAGATTCATCGTTCTTATAAAGATCCAGACCTATAGTAGTCCTCTCATGGCTAGGTTTCGATCTCAGAGCCAGTTTGTTTCTCGAAGTTGACGAATTCGTGTGTGTTTTGGGTTTTTGAGAATATTCCCATGGAATCTTTCCTTGCAACTGCTAAATATTCATCGTTATTACGAAGTTCTAGACTTATAGTAGTCCTCTCATGGCCAGGTTTCGATCTCGGAGCCAGTTTGTTTCTCGAAGTTGACGAATTTGTGTGTGTTTAGGGTTTTTGAGAATATTCCCATGGAATCTTGCCCTGCAACTGCTAAAGATTCATCGTTCTTACGAAGATCCAGACTTATAGTAGTCCTCTCATGGCCAGGTTTCGATCTCGGAGCCAGTTTGTTTCTCGAAGTTTACGAATTCATGTGTGTTTAGGATTTTTGAGAATATTCCCATGGAATCTTGCCATGCAACTGCTAAAGATTCATCGTTCTTACGAAGTTGCTGACTTATTGTAGTCCTCTCATGGCAAGGTTTCGATCTCGGAGCCAGTTTGTTTCTCGAAGTTGACGAATGCGTGTGTGTTTGGGGTTTTTGTGAATATTCCCATGGAATCTTGCCCTGCAACTGCTAAAGATTTATCGTTCTTACGAAGTTCCAGACTTATAGTAGTCCTCTCATGGCCATGTTTCGAACTCGGAGCCAGTTTGTTTATCGAAATTGATGAATTCGTGTGTGTTTTGGGTTTTTTAGAATATTCCCTTGGAATATCTTGTCGTGCATCTGCTAAAGATCCATATCGTTCATACGAAGATCCAGACCTATAATAGTAAACTCATGGCCAGGTTTCGATCTCAGAGCCAGTTTGTCTATCGAAGTTGACGAATTCATGTGTGTTTAGGGTTTTTGAGAATATTTCCATGGAATCTTGCCCTTCAACTTCTAAAGATTCATCGTTCTTACGAAGTTCCAGACTTATAGTAGTCTTCTCATGGCCAGCTTTCGATCTCGGAGCCAGTTTGTTTCTTGAAGTTGACGAATTCGTCTGTGTTTGGGGTTTTTGAGAATATTCCCATGGAATCTTTACCTTTAAGTGCTAAAGATTCATCGTTCTTATAAAGATCCAGACCTATAGTAGTCCTCTCATGGCCAGGTTTCGATCTCAGAGCCAGTTTGTTTCTCGAAGTTGACGAATTCGTGTGTGTTTTGGGTTTTTGAGAATATTCCCATGGAATCTTTCCCTGCAACTGCTAAAGATTCATCGTTCTTACGAAGTTCTAGACTTATAGTAGTCCTCTCATGGCCAGGTTTCGATCCCGGAGCCAGTTTGTTTCTCGAAGTTGACGAATTTGTGTGTGTTTAGGGTTTTTGAGAATATTCCCATGGAATCTTGCCATGCAACTGCTAAAGATTCATCGTTCTTACGAAGATCCAGACTTATTGTAGTCCTCTCATGGCCAGGTTTCGATCTCGGAGCCAGTTTGTTTCTCGAAGTTTACGAATTCATGTGTGTTTAGGATTTTTGAGAATATTCCATGGAATCTTGCCATGCAACTGCTAAAGATTCATCGTTCTTACGAAGTTGCTGACTTATAGTAGTCCTCTCATGGAAAGGTTTCGATCTCGGAGCCAGTTTGTTTCTCGAAGTTGACGAATTCGTGTGTGTTTGGGTTTTTGAGAATATTCCCATGGAATCTTGCCCTGCAACTTCTAAAGACTCATCGTTCTTACGAAGTTCCAGACTTATAGTAGTCCTCTCATGGCCATGTTTCGAACTCGAAGCCAGTTTGTTTATCGAAATTGATGAATTCGTGTGTGTTTTGGGTTTTTGAGAATATTTCCTTGGAATATCTTGTCGTGCATCTGCTAAAGATCCATATCGTTCATACGAAGATCCAGACCTATAATACTAATCTCATGACCTATAATAGTAATCTCAGAGCCAGTTTGTCTCTCGAAGTTGACGAATTCATGTGTGTTTAGGGTTTTTGAGAATATTTCCATGGAATCTTGCCCTGCAACTGCTAAAGATTCATCGTTCTTACGAAGTACCAGACTTATAGTAGTCCTCTCATGGCCAGGTTTCGATCTCGGAGCCAGTTTGTTTCTTGAAGTTGACGAATTCGTGTGTGTTTGGGGTTTTTGAGAATATTCCCATGGAATCTTTACCTGCAAGTGCTAAAGATTCATCGTTCTTATAAAGATCCAGACCTATAGTAGTCCTCTCATGGCCAGGTTTCGATCTCAGAGCCAGTTTGTTTCTCGAAGTTGACGAATTCGTGTGTGTTTTGGGTTTTTGAGAATATTCCCATGGAATCTTTCCCTGCAACTGCTAAAGATTCATCGTTCTTACGAAGTTCTAGACTTATAGTAGTCCTCTCATGGCCAGGTTTCGATCTCGGAGCCAGTTTGTTTCTCGAAGTTGACGAATTTGTGTGTGTTTAGGGTTTTTAAGAATATTCCCATGGAATCTTACCCTGCAACTGCTAAAGATTCATCGTTCTTACGAAGATCCAGACTTATACTAGTCCTCTCATGGCAAGGTTTCGATCTCGGAGCCAGTTTGTTTTTCGAAGTTGACGAATTTGTGTGTGTTTAGGGTTTTTGAGAATATTCCCATGGAATCTTGCCCTGCAACTGCTAAAGATTCATCGTTCTTACGAAGTTCCTGACTTATAGTAGTCCTCTCATGGCCAGGTTTCGATCTCGGAGCCAGTTTGTTTCTCGAAGTTTACGAATTCATGTGTGTTTAGGATTTTTGAGAATATTCCCATGGAATCTTTCCATGCAACTGCTAAAGATTCATCGTTCTTACGAAGATCCAGACTTATAGTAGTCCTCTCATGGCCAGGATTCGATCTCGGAGCCAGTTTGTTTCTCGAAGTTGACGAATTCATGTGTGTTTATGATTTTGTAGAATATTCCCATGGAATCATGCCCTGCAACTGCTAAAGATTCATCGTTCTTACGAAGTTCCTGACTTATAGTAGTCCTCTCATAGCTAGGTTCGATCTCAGAGCCAGTTTGTTTCTCGAAGTTGACGAATTCGTGTGTGTTTAGGGTTTTTGAGAATATTCCCATGGAATCTTGCCCTGCAACTGCTAAATATTCATTGTTCTTACGAAGATCCAGACCTATAGTAATCCTCTCATGGCCAGGTTTCGATCTCGGAGCCAGTTTGTTTCTCGAAGTTGACGAATTCGTGTGTGTTTAGGGGTTTTTAGAATATTCCCATGGAATCTTGCCATGCAACTGCTAAAAATTCATCGTTCTTACGAAGATCCAGACCTATAGTAGTCCTCTCATGGCCAGGTTTCGATCTCGGAGCCAGTTTTTTCTTGAAGTTGACGAATTCGTGTGTGTTTGGGGTTTTTGAGAATATTCCCATGGAATCTTTACCTGCAAGTGCAAAAGATTCATCGTTCTTACAAAGATCCAGACCTATAGTAGTCCTCTCATGGCCAGGTTTCGATCTCAGAGCCAGTTTGTTTCTCGAAGTTGACGAATTCGTGTGTGTTTTGGGTTTTTGAGAATATTCCCATGGAATCTTGCCCTGCAACTGCTAAAGATTCATCGTTCTTACGAAGATACAGACTTATAGTAGTCCTCTCATGGCCAGGATTCGATCTCGGAGCCAGTTTGTTTCTCGAAGTTGACGAATTCATGTGTGTTTATGATTTTCTAGAATATTCCCATGGAATCATGCCCTGCAACTGCTAAAGATTCATCGTTCTTACGAAGTTCCTGACTTATAGTAGTCCTCTCATAGCTAGGTTTCGATCTCGGAGCCAGTTTGTTTCTCGAAGTTGACGAATTCGTGTGTGTTTAGGGTTTTTGAGAATATTCCCATGGAATCTTGCCCTGCAACTGCTAAAGATTCATCGTTCTTACGAAGTTCCAGACTTATAGTAGTCCTCTCATGGCCAGGATTCGATCTCGGAGCCAGTTTGTTTATCGAAGTTGACGAATTCGTGCGTGTTTAGGGTTTATGACAATATTCCGATGGAATCTTACCCGGAAACTGCTAAAGATTCATCGTTCTTACGAAGATCGAGACCTATAGTAGTCATCTCATGGCGAGGTTTCGATCTCGGAGCCAGTTTGTTTCTCGAAGTTGACGAATTCATGTGTGTTTATGATTTTTGAGAATATTCCCATGGAATCTTGCCCTGCAACTGCTAAAGATTCATCGTTCTTACGAAGTTCCTGACTTATAGTAGTCCTCTCATAGCTAGGTTTCGATCTCGGAGCCAGTTTGTTTCTCGAAGTTGACGAATTCGTGTGTGTTTAGGGTTTTTGAGAATATTCCCATGGAATCTTGCCCTGCAACTGCTAAATATTCATTGTTCTTACGAAGATCCAGACCTATAGTAATCCTCTCATGGCCAGGTTTCGATCTCGGAGCCAGTTTGTTTCTCGAAGTTGACGAATTCGTGTGTGTTTTGGGTTTTTGAGAATATTCCCATGGAATCTTGCCCTGCAACTGCTAAAGATTCATCGTTCTTACGAAGTTCTAGACTTATAGTAGTCCTCTCATGGCCAGGTTTCGATCTCGGAGCCAGTTTGTTTCTCGAAGTTGACGAATTTGTGTGTGTGTTTTGGGTTTTTGAGAATATTCCCATGGAATCTTTCCCTGCAACTGTTAAAGATTCATCGTTCTTACGAAGATCCAGACTTATAGTAGTCCTCTCATGGCAAGGTTTCGATCTCGGAGCCAGTTTGTTTCTCGAAGTTGACGAATTTGTGTGTGTTTTGGGTTTTTGAGAATATTCCCATGGAATCTTTCCCTGCAACTGCTAAAGATTCATCGTTCTTACGAAGATCCAGACTTATAGTAGTCCTCTCATGGCCAGGTTTCGATCTCGGAGAAAGTTTCTTTCTCGAAGTTGACGAATTTGTGTGTGTTTAGGGTTTTTGAGAATATTCCCATGGAATCTTGCCCTGCAACTGCTAAAGATTCATCGTTCTTACGAAGATCCAGACTTATAGTAGTCCTCTCATTGCCAGGTTTCGATCTCGGAGCCAGTTTGTTTCTCGAAGTTTACGAATTCATGTGTGTTTAGGATTTTTGAGAATATTCCCATGGAATCTTGCCATGCAACTGCTAAAGATTCATAGTTCTTACGAAGTTTCTGACTTATAGTAGTCCTCTCATGGCAAGGTTTCGATCTCGGAGCCAGTTTGTTTCTCGAAGTTGACGAATTCGTGTGTGTTTGGGGTTTTTGAGAATATTCCCATGGAATCTTGCCCTGCAACTGCTAAAGATTCATCGTTCTTACGAAGTTCCATACTTATAGTAGTCCTCTCATGGCCATGTTTCGAACTCGGAGCCAGTTTGTTTATCGAAATTGATGAATTCGTGTGTGTTTTGGGTTTTTGAGAATATTCCCTTGGAATATCTTGTCGTTCATCTGCTAAATATCCATATCGTTCATACGAAGATCCAGACCTATAATAGTAATCTCATGGCCAGGTTTCGATCTCAGAGCCAGTTTGTCTCTCGAAGTTGACGAATTCATGTGTGTTTAGGGTTTTTGAGAATATTTCCATGGAATCTTGCCCTGCAACTGCTAAAGATTCATCGTTCTTACGAAGTTCCAGACTTATAGTAATCCTCTCATGGCCAGGTTTCGATTTCGGAGCCAGTTTGTTTCTTGAAGTTGACGAATTCGTGTGTGTTTGGGGTTTTTGAGAATATTCCCATGGAATCTTTACCTGCAAGTGCTAAAGATTTATCGTTCTTATAAAGATCCAGACCTATAGTAGTCCTCTCATGGCCAGGTTTCGATCTCAGAGCCAGTTTGTTTCTCGAAGTTGACGAATTCGTATGTGTTTTGGGTTTTTGAAAATATTCCCATGGAATCTTTCCCTGCAACTTCTAAAGATTCATCGTTCTTACGAAGTTCTAGACTTATAGTAGTCCTCTCATGGGCAGGTTTCGATCTCGGAGCCAGTTTGTTTCTCGAAGTTGACGAATTTGTGTGTGTTTAGGGTTTTTAAGAATATTCCCATGGAATCTTACCCTGCAACTGTTAAAGATTCATCGTTCTTACGAAGATCCAGACTTATAGTAGTCCTCTCATGGCAAGGTTTCGATCTCGGAGCCAGTTTGTTTTTCGAAGTTGACGAATTTGTGTGTGTTTAGGGTTTTTGAGAATATTCCCATGGAATCTTGCCCTGCAACTGCTAAAGATTCATCGTTCTTACGAAGTTCCTGACTTATAGTAGTCCTCTCATTGCCAGGTTTCGATCTCGAAGCCAGTTTGTTTCTCGAAGTTTACGAATTCATGTGTGTTTAGGATTTTTGAGAATATTCCCATGGAATCTTGCCATGCAACTGCTAAAGATTCATCGTTCTTACGAAGTTCCAGACTTATAGTAGTCCTCTCATGGCCAGGATTCGATCTCGGAGCCAGTTTGTTTATCGAAGTTGACGAATTCGTGCGTGTTTAGGGTTTATGACAATATTCCGATGGAATCTTACCCGGAAACTGCTAAAGATTCATCGTTCTTACGAAGATCGAGACCTATAGTAGTCATCTCATGGCGAGGTTTCGATCTCGGAGCCAGTTTGTTTCTCGAAGTTGACGAATTCATGTGTTTTTATGATTTTTGAGAATATTCCCATGGAATCTTTCCCTGCAACTGCTAAAGATTCATCGTTCTTACGAAGTTCCTGACTTATAGTAGTCCTTTCATAGCCAGGTTTCGATCTCGGAGCCAGTTTGTTTCTCGAAGTTGACGAATTCGTGTGTGTTTAGGGTTTTTGAGAATATTCCCATGGAATCTTGCCCTGCAACTGCTAAAGATTCATTGTTCTTACGAAGATCCAGACCTATAGTAATCCTCTCATGGCCAGGTTTCGATCTCGGAGCCTGTTTGTTTCTCGAAGTTGACGAATTCGTGTGTGTTTAGGGGTTTTGAGAATATTCCCATGGAATCTTGCCATGAAACTGCTAAAGATTCATCGTTCTTACGAAGATCCAGACCTATAGTAGTCCTCTCATGGCCAGGTTTCGATCTCGGAGCCAGTTTTTTTCTTGAAGTTGACGAATTCGTGTGTGTTTGGGGTTTTTGAGAATATTCCCATGGAAACTTTACCTGCAAGTGCTAAAGATTCATCGTTCTTACAAAGATCCAGACCTATAGTAGTCCGCTCATGGCCAGGTTTCGATCTCAGAGCCAGTTTGTTTCTCGAAGTTGACGAATTCGTGTGTGTTTTGGGTTTTTGAGAATATTCCCATGGAATCTTGCCCTGCAACTGCTAAAGATTCATCGTTCTTACGAAGTTCTAGACTTATAGTAGTCCTCTCATGGCCAGGTTTCGATCTCGGAGCCAGTTTGTTTCTCGAAGTTGACGAATTTGTGTGTGTTTTGGGTTTTTGAGAATATTCCCATGGAATCTTTCCCTGCAACTTCTAAAGATTCATCGTTCTTACGAAGATCCAGACTTATAGTAGTCCTCTCATGGCAAGGTTTCGATCTCGGAGCCAGTTTGTTTCTCGAAGTTGACGAATTTGTGTGTGTTTAGGGTTTTTGAGAATATTCCCATGTAATCTTGCCCTGCAACTGCTAAAGATTCATCGTTCTTACGAAGTTCCTGACTTATAGTAGTCCTCTCATGGCCAGGTTTCGATCTCGGAGCCAGTTTGTTTCTCGAAGTTTACGAATTCATGTGTGTTTAGGATTTTTGAGAATATTCCCATGGAATCTTGCCATGCAACTTCTAAAGATTCATCGTTCTTACGAAGTTCCAGACTTATAGTAGTCCTCTCATGGCCAGGATTCGATCTCGGAGCCAGTTTGTTTCTCGAAGTTGACGTATTCGTGTGTGTTTAGGGTTTATGACAATATTCCGATGGAATCTTACCCGGAAACTGCTAAAGATTCATCGTTCTTACGAAGATCCAGACCAATAGTAGTCATCTCATGGCGAGGTTTCGATCTCAGAGCCAGTTTGTTTCTCGAAGTTGACGAATTCATGTGTGTTTATGATTTTTGAGAATATTCCCATGGAATCTTTCCCTGCAACTGCTAAAGATTCATCGTTCTTACGAAGTTGCTGACTTATAGTAGTCTTCTCATGGCAAGGTTTCGATCTCGGATCCAGTTTGTTTCTCGAAGTTGACGAATTCGTGTGTGTTTGGGGTTTTTGAGAATATTCCCATGGAATCTTGCCCTGCAACTCCTAAAGATTCATCGTTCTTACGAAGTTCCAGACTTATAGTAGTCCTCTCATGGCCATGTTTCGAACTCGGAGCCAGTTTGTTTATCGAAATTGACGAATTCGTGTGTGTTTTGGGTTTTTGAGAATATTCCCTTGGAATATCTTGTCGTGCATCTGCTAAAGATCCATATCGTTCATACGAAGATCCAGACCTATAATAGTAATCTCATGGCCAGGTTTCGATCTCAGAGCCAGTTTGTCTCTCGAAGTTGACGAATTCATGTGTGTTTAGGGTTTTTGAGAATATTTCCATGGAATCTTGCCCTGCAACTGCTAAAGATTCATCGTTCTTACGAAGTTCCAGACTTATAGTAGTCCTCTCATGGCCAGGTTTCGATCTCGGAGCCAGTTTGTTTCTTGAAGTTGACGAATTCGTGTGTGTTTGGGGTTTTTGAGAATATTCCCATGGAATCTTTACCTGCAAGTGCTAAAGATTCATCGTTCTTATAAAGATCCAGACCTATAGTAGTCCTCTCATGGCCAGGTTTCGATCTCAGAGCCAGTTTGTTTCTCGAAGTTGACGAATTCGTGTGTGTTTTGGGTTTTTGAGAATATTCCCATGGAATCTTTCCCTGCAACTGCTAAAGATTCATCGTTCTTACGAAGTTCTAGACTTATAGTAGTCCTCTCATGGCCAGGTTTCGATCTCGGAGCCAGTTTGTTTCTCGAAGTTGACGAATTTGTGTGTGTTTAGGGTTTTTGAGAATATTCCCATGGAATCTTGCCCTGCAACTGCTAAAGATTCATCGTTCTTACGAAGTTCCAGACTTATAGTAGTCCTCTCATGGCCAGGTTTCGATCTCGGAGCCATTTTGTTTCTTGAAGTTGACGAATTCGTGTGTGTTTGGGGTTTTTGAGAATATTCCCATGGAATATTTACCTGCAAGTGCTAAAGATTCATCGTTCTTACAAAGATCCAGACATATAGTAGTCCTCTCATGGCCAGGTTTCGATCTCAGAGCCAGTTTGTTTCTCGAAGTTGACGAATTCGTGTGTGTTTTGGGTTGTTGAGAATATTCCCATGGAATCTTGCCCTGCAACTGCTAAAGATTCATCGTTCTTACGAAGTTCTAGACTTATAGTAGTCCTCTCATGGCCAGGTTTCGATCTCGGAGCCAGTTTGTTTCTCGAAGTTGACGAATTTGTGTGTGTTTTGGGTTTTTGAGAATATTCCCATGGAATCTTTCCCTGCAACTGCTAAAGATTCATCGTTCTTACGAAGATCCAGACTTATAGTAGTCCTCTCATGGCAAGGTTTCGATCTCGGAGCCAGTTTGTTTCTCGAAGTTGACGAATTTGTGTGTGTTTAGGGTTTTTGAGAATATTCCCATGTAATCTTGCCCTGCAACTGCTAAAGATTCATCGTTCTTACGAAGTTCCTGACTTATAGTAGTCCTCTCATGGCCAGGTTTCGATCTCGGAGCCAGTTTGTTTCTCGAAGTTTACGAATTCATGTGTGTTTAGGATTTTTGAGAATATTCCCATGGAATCTTGCCATGCAACTTCTAAAGATTCATCGTTCTTACGAAGTTCCAGACTTATAGTAGTCCTCTCATGGCCAGGATTCGATCTCGGAGCCAGTTTGTTTCTCGAAGTTGACGTATTCGTGTGTGTTTAGGGTTTATGACAATATTCCGATGGAATCTTACCCGGAAACTACTAAAGATTCATCGTTCTTACGAAGATCCAGACCTATCGTAGTCATCTCATGGCGAGGTTTCGATCTCAGAGCCAGTTTGTTTCTCGAAGTTGACGAATTCATGTGTGTTTATGATTTTTGAGAATATTCCCATGGAATCTTTCCCTGCAACTGCTAAAGATTCATCGTTCTTACGAAGTTGCTGACTTATAGTAGTCTTCTCATGGCAAGGTTTCGATCTCGGAGCCAGTTTGTTTCTCGAAGTTGACGAATTCGTGTGTGTTTGGGGTTTTTGAGAATATTCCCATGGAATCTTGCCCTGCAACTGCTAAAGATTCATCGTTCTTACGAAGTTCCAGACTTATAGTAGTCCTCTCATGGCCATGTTTCGAACTCGGAGCCAGTTTGTTTATCGAAATTGACGAATTCGTGTGTGTTTTGGGTTTTTGAGAATATTCCCTTGGAATATCTTGTCGTGCATCTTCTAAAGATCCATATCGTTCGTACGAAGATCCAGACCTATAATAGTAATCTCATGGCCAGGTTTCGATCTCAGAGCCAGTTTGTCTCTCGAAGTTGACGAATTCATGTGTGTTTAGGGTTTTTGAGAATATTCCCATGGAATCTTGCCCTGCAACTGCTAAAGATTCATCGTTCTTACGAAGTTCCAGACTTATAGTAGTCCTCTCATGGCCAGGTTTCGATCTCGGAGCCAGTTTGTTTCTTGAAGTTGACGAATTCGTGTGTGTTTGGGGTTTTTGAGAATATTCGCATGGAATCTTTACCTGCAAGTCCTAAAGATTCATCGTTCTTACAAAGATACAGATCTATAGTAGTCCTCTCATGGCCAGTTTGTTTCGATCTCAGAGCCAGTTTGTTTCTCGAAGTTGACGAATTCGTGTGTGTTTTGGGTTTTTGAGAATATTCCCATGGAATCTTGCCCTGCAACTGCTAAAGATTCATCGTTCTTACGAAGTTCTAGACTTATAGTAGTCCTATCATGGCCAGGTTTCGATCTCGGAGCCAGTTTGTTTCTCGAAGTTGACGAATTTGTGTGTATTTAGGGTTTTTGAGAATATTCCCATGGAATCTTGCCCTGCAACTGCTAAAGATTCATCGTTCTTACGAAGATCCAGACTTATAGTAGTCCTCTCATGGAAAGGTTTCGATCTCGGAGCCAGTTTGTTTTTCGAAGTTGACGAATTTGTGTGTGTTTAGGGTTTTTGAGAATATTCCCATGGAATCTTGCACTGCAACTGCTAAAGATTCCTCGTTCTTACGAAGTTTCAGACTTATAGTAGTCCTCTCATAGCCATGTTTCGAACTCGGAGCCAGTTTGTTTCTCGAAATTGACGAATTCGTGTGTGTTTTGGGTTTTTGAGAATATTCCTTTGGAATATCTTGTCGTGCATCTGCTAAAGATCCATATCGTTCTTACGAAGATCCAGACCTATAATAGTAATCTCATGGCCAGGTTTCGATCTCAGAGCCAGTTTATCTCTCGAAGTTGACGAATTCATGTGTGTTTAGGGTTTTTGAGAATATTCCCATGGAATCTTGCCCTGCAACTGCTAAAGATTCATCGTTCTTACGAAGTTCCAGACTTATAGTAGTCCTCTCATGGCCAGGTTTCGATCTCGGAGCCAGTTTGTTTCTTGAAGTTGACGAATTCGTGTGTGTTTGGGGTTTTTGAGAATATTCCCATGGAATCTTTACCTGCAAGTCCTAAAGATTCATCGTTCTTACAAAGATCCAGACCTATAGTAGTTCTCTCATGGCGAGGTTTCGATCTCAGAGCCAGTTTGTTTCTCGAAGTTGACGAATTCATGTGTGTTTTGGGTTTTTGAGAATATTCCCATGGAATCTTGCCCTGCAACTGCTAAAGATTCATCGTTCTTACGAAGTTCCTGACTTATAGTAGTCCTCTCATGGACAGGTTTCGATCCCGGAGCCAGTTTTTTTCTCAAAGTCGACGAATTCGTGTGAGTTTAGGGTTTTTGAGAATATTCCCATGGAATCTTGTCCTGCAACTGCTAAAGATTCATCATTCTTACGAAGATCCAGACCGATAGTAGTCCTCTCATGGCCAGGTTTCGATCTCGGAGCCAGTTTGTTTCTCGAAGTTGACGAATTCGTGTGTGTTTAGGGTTTTTGAGAATATTCCCATGGAATCTTGCCCTGCAACTGCTAAAGATTCATCGTTCTTACGAAGTTCCAGACTTATAGTAGTCCTCTCATGGCCAGGTTTCGATCTCGGAGCCAGTTTGTTTCTTGAAGTTGACGAATTCGTGTGTGTTTGGGGTTTTTGAGAATATTCGCATGGAATCTTTACCTGCAAGTCCTAAAGATTCATCGTTCTTACAAAGATACAGACCTATAGTAGTCCTCTCATGGCCAGTTTGTTTCGATCTCAGAGCCAGTTTGTTTCTCGAAGTTGACGAATTCGTGTGTGTTTTGGGTTTTTGAGAATATTCCCATGGAATCTTGCCCTGCAACTGCTAAAGATTCATCGTTCTTACGAAGTTCTAGACTTATAGTAGTCCTCTCATGGCCAGGTTTCGATCTCGGAGCCAGTTTGTTTCTCGAAGTTGACGAATTTGTGTGTGTTTTAGGTTTTTGAGAATATTCCCATGGAATCTTTCCCTGCAACTGCTAAAGATTCATCGTTCTTACGAAGATCCAGACTTATAGTAGTCCTCTCATGGCCAGGTTTCGATCTCGGAGCCAGTATGTTTCTTGAAGTTGACGAATTCGTGTGTGTTTGGGGTTTTTGAGAATATTCCCATGGAATCTTTACCTGCAAGTGCTAAAGATTCATCGTTCTTATAAAGATCCAGACCTATAGTAGTCCTCTCATGGCCAGGTTTCGATCTCAGAGCCAGTTTGTATCTCGAAGTTGACGAATTCGTGTGTGTTTTGGGTTTTTGAGAATATTCCCATGGAATCTTTCCCTGCAACTGCTAAAGATTCATCGTTCTTACGAAGTTCTAGACTTATAGTAGTCCTCTCATGGGCAGGTTTCGATCTCGGAGCCAGTTTGTTTCTCGAAGTTGACGAATTTGTGTGTGTTTAGGGTTTTTGAGAATATTCCCATGGAATCTTGCCCTGCAACTGCTAAAGATTCATCGTTCTTACGAAGATCCAGACTTATAGTAGTCCTCTCATGGCCAGGTTTCGATCTCGGAGCCAGTTTGTTTCTCGAAGTTTACGAATTCATGTGTGTTTAGGATTTTTGAGAATATTCCCATGGAATCTTGCCATGCAACTGCTAAAGATTCATCGTTCTTACGAAGTTGCTGACTTATAGTAGTCCTCTCATGGCAAGGTTTCGATCTCGGAGCCAGTTTGTTTCTCGAAGTTGACGAATTCGTGTGTGTTTGGGGTTTTTGAAAATATTCCCATGGAATCTTGCCCTGCAACTGCTAAAGATTCATCGTTCTTACGAAGTCCCAGACTTATAATAGTCCTCTCATGGCCATGTTTCGAACTCGGAGCCAGTTTGTTTATCGAAATTGACGAATTCGAGTGGGTTTTGGGTTTTTGAGAATATTCCTTTGGAATATCTTGTCGTGCATCTGCTAAAGATCCATATCGTTCATACGAAGATCCAGACCTATAATAGTAATCTCATGGCCAGGTTTCGATCTCAGAGCCAGTTTGTCTCTCGAAGTTGACGAATTCATGTGTGTTTAGGGTTTTTGAGAATATTTCCATGGAATCTTGCCCTGCAACTGCTAAAGATTCATCGTTCTTACGAAGTTCCAGACTTATAGTAGTCCTCTCATGGCCAGGTTTCGATCTCGGAGCCAGTTTGTTTCTTGAAGTTGACGAATTCGTGTGTGTTTGGGGTTTTTGAGAATATTCCCATTGAATCTTTACCTTCAAGTGCTAAAGATTCATCGTTCTTATAAAGATCTAGACCTATAGTAGTCCTCTCATGGCCAGGTTTCGATCTCAGAGCCAGTTTGTTTCTCAAAGTTGACGAATTCGTGTGTGTTTTGGGTTTTTGAGAATATTCCCATGGAATCTTTCCCTGCAACTGCTAAAGATTCATCGTTCTTACGAAGTTCTAGACTTATAGTAGTCCTCTCATGGCCAGGTTTCGATCTCGGAGCCAGTTTGTTTCTCGAAGTTGACGAATTTGTGTGTGTTTAGGGTTTTTGAGAATATTCCCATGGAATCTTGCCCTGCAACTGCTAAAGATTCATCGTTCTTACGAAGTTCCAGACTTATAGTAGTCCTCTCATGGCCAGGTTTCGATCTCGGAGCCAGTTTGTTTTTCGAAGTTGAGGAATTTGTGTGTGTTTAGGGTTTTTGAGAATATTCCCATGGAATATTTACCTGCAAGTGCTAAAGATTCATCGTTCTTACGAAGTTCCTGACTTATAGTAGTCCTCTCATGGCCAGGTTTCGATCTCGGAGCCAGTTTGTTTCTCGAAGTTTACGAATTCATGTGTGTTTAGGATTTTTGAGAATATTCCCATGGAATCTTTTCCTGCAACTGCTAAAGATTCATCGTTCTTACGAAGTTCTAGACTTATAGTAGTCCTCTCATGGACAGGATTCGATCTCGGAGCCAGTTTGTTTCTCGAAGTTGACGAATTCGTGTGTGTTTAGGGTTTATGACAATATTTCGATGGAATCTTACCCGAAAATGCTAAAGATTCATCGTTCTTACGAAGATCCAGACCTATAGTAGTCATCTCATGGCGAGGTTTCGATCTCGGAGCCAGTTTGTTTCTCGAAGTTAACGAATTCATGTGTGTTTATGATTTTTGAGAATATTCCCATGGAATCTTGCCATGCAACTGCTAAAGATTCATCATTCTTACGAAGTTCCTGACTTATAGTAGTCCTCTCATAGCTAGGCTTCGATCTCGGAGCCAGTTTGTTTCTCGAAGTTGACGAATTCGTGTGTGTTTAGGGTTTTTGAGAATATTCCTATGGATTCTTGCCCTGCAACTGCTAAAGATTCATTGTTCTTACGAAGATCCAGACCTATAGTAATCCTCTCATGGCCAGGTTTCGATCTCGGAGCCAGTTTGTTTCTCGAAGTTGACGAATTCGTGTGTGTTTAGGGGTTTTGAGAATATTCCCATGGAATATTGCCATGCAACTGCTAAAGATTCATCGTTCTTACGAAGATCCAGACCTATTGTAGTCCTCTCATGGCCAGGTTTCGATCTCGGAGCCAGTTTTTTTCTTGAAGTTGACGAATTCGTGTGTGTTTGGGGTTTTTGAGAATATTCTCATGGAATCTTTACCTGCAAGTGCTAAAGATTCATCGTTCTTACAAAGATCCAGACCTATAGTAGTCCTCTCATGGCCAGGTTTCGATCTCAGAGCCAGTTTGTTTCTCGAAGTTGACGAATGCGTGTGTGTTTTGGGTTTTTGAGAATATTCCCATGGAATCTTGCCCTGCAACTGCTAAAGATTCATCGTTCTTACGAAGTTCTAGACTTATAGTAGTCCTCTCATTGCCAGGTTTCGATCTCGGAGCCAGTTTGTTTCTCGAAGTTGACGAATTTGTGTGTTTAAGGTTTTTGAGAATATTCCCATGGAATCTTTCCCTGCAACTGCTAAAGATTCATCGTTCTTACGAATATCCAGAGTTATAGTAGTACTCTCATGGAAAGGTTTCGATCTCGGAGCCATTTTGTTTCTCGAAGTTGACGAATTTGTATGTGTTTAGGGTTTTTGAGAATATTCCCATGGAATCTTGCCCTGCAACTGCTAAAGATTCATCGTTCTTACGAAGTTCCTGACTTATAGTAGTCCTCTCATGGCCAGGTTTCGATCTCGGAGCCAGTTTGTTTCTCGAAGTTTACGAATTCATGTGTGTTTAGGATTTTTGAGAATATTCCGCTGGAATCTTACCCGGAAACTGCTAATGATTCATCGTTCTTACGAAGATCCAGACCTATAGTAGTCATCTCATGGCGAGGTTTCGATCTCAGAGCCAGTTTGTTTCTCGAAGTTGACGAATTCATGTGTGTTTATGATTTTTGAGAATATTCCCATGGAATCTTTCCCTGCAACTGCTAAAGATTCATCGTTCTCACGAAGTTCATGACTTATAGTAGTCCTCTCATGGCCAGGTATCGATATCGGAGCCAGTTTGTTTCTTGAAGTTGACGAATTCGTGTGTTTTTGGGGTTTTGAGAATATTCCCATGGAATCTTTACCTGCAGGTGCTAAAGATTCATCGTTCTTACAAAGATCCAGACCTATAGTAGTCCTCTCATGGCCAGGTTTCGATCTCAGAGCCAGTTTGTTTTCTCGAAGTTGACGATTTCGTGTGTGTTTTGGGTTTTTGAGAATGTTCTCATGAAATCTTGCCCTGCAACTGCTAAAGATTTATCGTTCTTACGAAGATCAAGACTTATAGTAGTCCTCTCATGGCAAGGTTTCGATCTCAGAGCCAGTTTGTTTCTCGAAGTTGACGAATTTGTGTGTGTTTAGGGTTTTTGAGAATATTCCCATGGAATCTTGCCCTGCAGCTGCTAATGATTCATCGTTCTTACGAAGTTCCTGACTTATAGTAGTCCTGTCATGGACAGGTTTCGATCTCGGAGCCAGTTTGTTTCTTGAAGTTGACGAATTCATGTGTGTTTAGGATTTTTGAGAATATTCCCATGGAATCTTGCCATGCAACTGCTAAAGATTCATTGTTCTTACGATGTTCCAGACTTATAGTAGTCCTCTCATGGCAAGGTTTCGATCTCGGAGCCAGTTTTTTTCTCAAAGTCGACAAATTCGTGTGAGTTTAGGGTTTTTGAGAATATTCCCATGGAATCTTGTCCTGCAACTGCTAAAGATTCATCGTTCTTACGAAGATCCAGACCGATAGTAGACCTCTCATGGCCAGGTTTCGATCTCGGAGCCAGTTTGTTTCTCGAAGTTGACGAATTCGTGTGCGTTTAGGGTTTTTGAGAATATTCCCATGGAATCTTGCCCTGCAACTGCTAAAGATTCATCGTTCTTACGAATTTCCTGACTTATAGTAGTCCTCTCATGTACAGGTTTCGATCCCGGAGCCAGTTTTTTTCTCAAAGTCGACGAATTCGTGTGAGTTTAGGGTTTTTGAGAATATACCCATGGAATCTTGTCCTACAACTGCTAAAGATTCATCATTCTTACGAAGATCCAGACCGATAGTAGTCCTCTCATGGCCAGGTTTCGATCTCGGAGCCAGTTTGTTTCTCGTAGTTGACGAATTCGTGTGTGTTTAGGGTTTTTGAGAATATTCCCATGGAATCTTGCCCTGCAACTGCTAAAGATTCATCATTTACGAAGTTTCAGACTTATAGTAGTCCTCTCATAGCCATGTTTCGAACTCGGAGCCAGTTTATTTCTCGAAATTGACGAATTCGTGTGTGTTTTGGGTTTTTGAGAATATTCCTTTGGAATATCTTGTCGTGCATCTTCTAAAGATCCATATCGTTCTTACGAAGATCCAGACCTATAATGGTAATCTCATGGCCAGGTTTCGATCTCAGAGCCAGTTTATCTCTCGAAGTTGACGAATTCATGTGGGTTTAGGGTTTTTGAGAATATTCCCATGGAATGTTGCCCTGCAACTGCTATAGATTCATCGTTCTTACGAAGTTCCAGACTTATAGTAGTCCTCTCATGGCCAGGTTTCGATCTCGGAGCCAGTTTGTTTCTTGAAGTTGACGAATTCGTGTGTGTTTGGGGTTTTTGAGAATATTCCCATGGAATCTTTACCTGCAAGTCCTAAAGATTCATCGTTCTTACAAAGATCCAGAACTATAGTAGTCCTCTCATGGCGAGGTTTCGATCTCAGAGCCAGTTTGTTTCTCGAAGTTGACGAATTCGTGTGTGTTTTGGGTTTTTGAGAATATTCCCATGGAATCTTGCCCTGCAACTGCTAAAGATTCATCGTTCTTACGAAGTTCCAGACTTATAGTAGTCCTCTCATACCTAGGTTTCGATCTCAGAGCTAGTTTGTTTCTCGAAGTTGACGAATTCGTGTGTGTTTAGGGTTTTTGAGAGTATTCCCATGGAATCTTTCCCTGCAACTGCTAAAGATTCATCGTTCTTACGAAGATCCAGACTTATAGTAGTCCTCTCATGGCCAGGTTTCGATCTCGGAGCCAGTTTGTTTCTCGAAGTTGACGAATTCGTGTGTGTTTAGGGTTTTTGAGAATATTCCTATGGAATCTTCCCCTGCAACTGCTAAAGATTCATCGTTCTTACGAAGTCCCAGACTTATAGTAGTCCTTTCATGGCCAGGTTTCGATCTCGGAGCCAGTTTGTTTCTCGAAGTTGACGAATTCGTGTGTGTTTAGGGTTTTTGAGAATATTGCCATGGAATCTTTACCTGCAAGTGCTAAGGATTCATCGTTCTTACAAAGATCCAAACCTATAGTAGTCCTCTCATGGCCAGGTTTCGATCTCAGAGCCAGTTTGTTTCTTGAAGTTGACGAATTCGTGTGTGTTTGGGGTTTTTGAGAATATTCCCATGGAATCTTTACCTGCAAGTGCTAAAGATTCATCGTTCTTAAAAAGATCCAGACCTATGGTAATCCTCTCATGGCCAGGTTTTGATCTCAGAGCCAGTTTGTTTCTCGAAGTTGACGAATTCGTGTGTGTTTTAGGGTTTTTGAGAATATTCCCATGGAATCTTGCCCTGCAACTGCTAAAGATTCATCGTTCTTACGAAGTTCATGACTTATAGTAGTCCTCTCATGGCCAGGTTTCGATCTCGGAGCCAATTTGTTTCTTGAAGTTGACGAATTCGTGTGTGTTTGGGGTTTTTGAGAATATTCCCATGGAATCTTTACCTGCAAGTGCTAAAGATTCATCGTTCTTACAAAGATCCAGACCTATAGTAGTCCTCTCATGGCCAGGTTTCGATCTCAGAGCCAGTTTGTTTCTCGAAGTTGACGAATTCGTGTGTGTGTTGGGTTTTTGAGAATATTCCCATGGAATCTTGCCCTGCAACTGCTAAAGATTCATCGTTCTTACGAAGTTCTAGACTTATAATAGTCCACTCATGGCCAGGTTTCGATCTCGGAGCCAGTTTGTTTCTCGAAGTTGACGAATTTGTGTGTGTTTAGGGTTTTTGAGAATATTCCCATGGAATCTTGCCCTGCAACTGCTAAAGATTCATCGTTCTTACGAAGATCCAGACTTATAGTAGTCCTCTCATGGCCAGGTTTCGATCTCGGAGCCAGTTTGTTTCTTGAAGTTGACGAATTCGTGTGTGTTTGGGGTTTTTGAGAATATTCCCATGGAATCTTTACCTGCAAGTGCTAAAGATTCATCGTTCTTACAAAGATCCAGACCTATAGTAGTCCTCTCATGGCCAGGTTTCGATCTCAGATCCAGTTTGTTTTCTCGAAGTTGACGAATTCGTGTGTGTTTTGGGTTTTTGAGAATATTCTCATGAAATCTTGCCCTGCAACTGCTAAAGATTTATCGTTCTTACGAAGATCAAGACTTATAGTAGTCCTCTCATGGAAAGGTTTCCATCTCGTAGCCAGTTTGTTTCTCGAAGTTGACGAATTTGTGTGTGTTTAGGGTTTTTGAGAATATTCCCATGGAATCTTGCCCTGCAGCTGCTAAAGATTCATCGTTCTTACGAAGTTCCAGACTTATAGTAGTCCTCTCATGGCTAGGTTTCGATCTCGGAGCCAGTTTTTTCTCAAAGTCGACTAATTCGTGTGAGTTTAGGGTTTTTGAGAATATTCCCATGGAATCTTGTCCTGCAACTGCTAAAGATTCATCGTTCTTACGAAGATCCAGACCGATAGTAGTCCTCTCATGGCCAGGTTTCGATCTCGGAGCCAGTTTGTTTCTCGAAGTTGACGAATTCGTGTGTGTTTAGGGTTTTTTAGAATATTCCCAAGGAATCTTACCCTGCAACTGCTAAAGATTCATCGTTCTTACGAAGTTCCAGACTTATAGTATCCTCTCATGGCCAGGTTTCGATCTCGGAGCTAGTTTTTTTCTCAAAGTCGACGAATTCGTGTGAGTTTAGGGTTTTTGAGAATATTCCCATGGAATATTGTCCAGCAACTGCTAAAGATTCATCATTCTTACGAAGATCCAGACCGATAGTAGTCCTCTCATGGCCAGGTTTCGATCTCGGAGCCAGTTTGTTTCTTGAAGTTGACGAATTCGTGTGTGTTTGGGGTTTTTGAGAATATTCCCATGGAATCTTTACCTGCAACTGCTAAAGATTTTTCATTCTCACGAAGTTCATGACTTATAGTAGTCCTCTCATGGCCAGGTATCGATATCGGAGCCAGTTTGTTTCTTGAAGTTGACGAATTCGTGTGTGTTTGGGGTTTTGAGAATATTCCCATGGAATCTTGTCCTGCAACTGCTAAAGATTTATCGTTTTTACGAAGATCAAGACTTATAGTAGTCCTCTCATGGCAAGGTTTCGATCTCGTAGCCAGTTTGTTTCTCGAAGTTGATGAATTTGTGTGTGTTTAGGGTTTTTGAGAATATTCCCATGGAATCTTGTCCTGCAACTGCTAAAGATTCATCGTTCTTACGAAGATCCAGACCGATAGTAGTCCTCTCATGGCCAGGTTTCGATCTCGGAGCCAGTTTGTTTCTCGAAGTTGACGAATTCGTGTGTGTTTAGGGTTTTTGAGAATATTCCCATGGAATCTTGCCCTGCAACTGCTAAAGATTCATCGTTCTTACGAAGTTCCTGACTTATAGTAGTCCTCTCATGGACAGGTTTCGATCCCGGAGCCAGTTTTTTTCTCAAAGTCGACGAATTCGTGTGAGTTTAGGGTTTTTGAGAATATTCCCATGGAATCTTGTCCTGCAACTGCTAAAGATTCATCATTCTTACGAAGATCCAGACCGATAGTAGTCCTCTCATGGCCAGGTTTCGATCTCGGAGCCAGTTTGTTTCTCGAAGTTGACGAATTCGTGTGTGTTTAGGGTTTTTGAGAATATTCCCATGGAATCTTGCACTGCAACTGCTAAAGATTCATCGTTCTTACGAAGTTTCAGACTTATAGTAGTCCTCTCATAGCCATGTTTCGAACTCGGAGCCAGTTTGTTTCTCGAAATTGACGAATTCGTGTGTGTTTTGGGTTTTTGAGAATATTCCTTTGGAATATCTTGTCGTGCATCTGCTAAAGATCCATATCGTTCTTACGAAGATCCAGACCTATAATAGTAATCTCATGGCCAGGTTTCGATCTCAGAGCCAGTTTATCTCTCGAAGTTGACGAATTCATGTGTGTTTAGGGTTTTTGAGAATATTCCCATGGAATCTTGCCCTGCAACTGCTAAAGATTCATCGTTCTTACGAAGTTCCAGACTTATAGTAGTCCTCTCATGGCCAGGTTTCGATCTCGGAGCCAGTTTGTTTCTTGAAGTTGACGAATTCGTGTGTGTTTGGGGTTTTTGAGAATATTCGCATGGAATCTTTACCTGCAAGTCCTAAAGATTCATAGTTCTTACAAAGATACAGACCTATAGTAGTCCTCTCATGGCCAGTTTGTTTCGATCTCAGAGCCAGTTTGTTTCTCGAAGTTGACGAATTCGTGTGTGTTTTGGGTTTTTGAGAATATTCCCATGGAATCTTGCCCTGCAACTGCTAAAGATTCATCGTTCTTACGAAGTTCTAGACTTATAGTAGTCCTATCATGGCCAGGTTTCGATCTCGGAGCCAGTTTGTTTCTCGAAGTTGACGAATTTGTGTGTATTTAGGGTTTTTGAGAATATTCCCATGGAATCTTGCCCTGCAACTGCTAAAGATTCATCGTTCTTACGAAGATCCAGACTTATAGTAGTCCTCTCATGGAAAGGTTTCGATCTCGGAGCCAGTTTGTTTTTCGAAGTTGACGAATTTGTGTGTGTTTAGGGTTTTTGAGAATATTCCCATGGAATCTTGCACTGCAACTGCTAAAGATTCCTCGTTCTTACGAAGTTTCAGACTTATAGTAGTCCTCTCATAGCCATGTTTCGAACTCGGAGCCAGTTTGTTTCTCGAAATTGACGAATTCGTGTGTGTTTTGGGTTTTTGAGAATATTCCTTTGGAATATCTTGTCGTGCATCTGCTAAAGATCCATATCGTTCTTACGAAGATCCAGAACTATAATAGTAATCTCATGGCCAGGTTTCGATCTCAGAGCCAGTTTATCTCTCGAAGTTGACGAATTCATGTGTGTTTAGGGTTTTTGAGAATATTCCCATGGAATCTTGCCCTGCAACTGCTAAAGATTCATCGTTCTTACGAAGTTCCAGACTTATAGTAGTCCTCTCATGGCCAGGTTTCGATCTCGGAGCCAGTTTGTTTCTTGAAGTTGACGAATTCGTGTGTGTTTGGGGTTTTTGAGAATATTCCCATGGAATCTTTACCTGCAAGTGCTAAAGATTCATCGTTCTTACAAAGATCCAGACCTATAGTAGTCCTCTCATGGCCAGGTTTCGATCTCAGAGCCAGTTTGTTTCTCGAAGTTGACGAATTCTTGTGTGTTTTGGGTTTTTGAGAATATTCCCATGGAATCTTGCCCTGCAACTGCTAAAGATTCATCGTTCTTACGAAGTTCCTGACTTATAGTAGTCCTCTCATGGACAGGTTTCGATCTCGGAGCCAGTTTGTTTCTTGAAGTTGACGAATTCATGTGTGTTTAGGATTTTTGAGAATATTCCCATGGAATCTTGCCATGCAACTGCTAAAGATTCATTGTTCTTACGAAGTTCCAGACTTATAGTTGTCCTCTCATGGCCAGGTTTCGATCTCGGAGCCAGTTTTTTTCTCAAAGTCGACGAATTCGTGTGAGTTTAGGGTTTTTGAGAATATTCCCATGGAATCTTGTCCTGCAACTGCTAAAGATTCATCGTTCTTACGAAGATCCAGACCGATAGTAGTCCTCTCATGGCCAGGTTTCGATCTCGGAGCCAGTTTGTTTCTTGAAGTTGACGAATTCGTGTGTGTTTGGGGTTTTTGAGAATATTCCCATGGAATCTTTACCTGCAACTGCTAAAGATTTTTCATTCTCACGAAGTTCATGACTTATAGTAGTCCTCTCATGGCCAGGTATC
>NC_039367.1:94377101-94426055 GCF_003573695.1 Papaver somniferum
GTGTGTGTTTAGGGTTTTTGAGAATATTCCCATGGAATCTTGTCCTGCAACTGCTAAAGATTCATCGTTCTTACGAAGATCCAGACCGATAGTAGTCCTCTCATGGCCAGGTTTCGATCTCGGAGCCAGTTTGTTTCTCGAAGTTGACGAATTCGTGTGTGTTTAGGGTTTTTGAGAATATTCCCAAGGAATCTTGCCCTGCAACTGCTAAAGATTCATCGTTCTTACGAAGTTCTAGACTTATAGTAGTCCTCTCATGGCCAGGTTTCGATCTCGGAGCCAGTTTTTTTTCTCAAAGTCGACGAATTCGTGTGAGTTTAGGGTTTTTGAGAATATTCCCATGGAATCTTGTCCTGCAACTCCTAAAGATTCATCGTTCTTACGAAGATCCAGACCGATAGTAGTCCTCTCATGGCCAGGTTTCGATCTCGGAGCCAGTTTGTTTCTCGAAGTTGACGAATTCGTGTGTGTTTAGGGTTTTTGAGAATATTCCCATGGAATATTGTCCTGCAACTGCTAAAGATTCATCATTCTTACGAAGATCCAGACCGATAGTAGTCCTCTCATGGCCAGGTTTCGATCTCGGAGCCAGTTTGTTTCTTGAAGTTGACGAATTCGTGTGTGTTTGGGGTTTTTGAGAATATTCCCATGGAATCTTTACCTGCAACTGCTAAAGATTTTTCATTCTCACGAAGTTCATGACTTATAGTAGTCCTCTCATGGCCAGGTATCGATATCGGAGCCAGTTTGTTTCTTGAAGTTGACGAATTCGTGTGTGTTTGGGGTTTTGAGAATATTCCCATGGAATGTTTACCTGCAAGTGCTAAAGATTCATCGTTCTTACAAAGATCCAGACTTATAGTAGTCCTCTCATGGCCAGGTTTCTATCTCAGAGCCAGTTTGTTTTCTCGAAGTTGACGAATTCGTGTGTGTTTTGGGTTTTTGAGAATATTCTCATGAAATCTTTACCTGCAACTGCTAAAGATTTATCGTTCTTACGAAGATCAAGACTTATAGTAGTCCTCTCATGGCAAGGTTTCGATCTCGGAGCCAGTTTGTTTCTCGAAGTTGATGAATTTGTGTGTTTTTAGGTTTTTTGAGAATATTCCCATGGAATCTTGCCCTGCAGCTGCTAAAGATTCATCGTTCTTACGAAGTTCCTGACTTATAGTAGTCCTGTCATGGACAGGTTTCGATCTCGGAGCCAGTTTGTTTCTTGAAGTTGACGAATTCATGTGTGTTTAGGATTTTTAAGAATATTCCCATGGAATCTTGCCATGCAACTGCTAAAGATTCATTGTTCTTACGATGTTCCAGACTTATAGTAGTCCTCTCATGGCAAGGTTTCGATCTCGGAGCTAGTTTTTTTCTCAAAGTCGACGAATTCGTGTGAGTTTAGGGTTTTTGAGAATATTCCCATGGAATCTTGTCCTGCAACTGCTAAAGATTCATCGTTCTTACGAAGATCCAGACCGATAGTAGTCCTCTCATGGCCAGGTTTCGATCTCGGAGCCAGTTTGTTTCTCGAAGTTGACGAATTCGTGTGTGTTTAGGGTTTTGAGAATATTCTCATGGAATCTTGCCCTGCAACTGCTAAAGATTCATCGTTCTTACGAAGTTCCTGACTTATAGTAGTCCTCTCATGTACAGGTTTCGATCCCGGAGCCAGTTTTTTTCTCAAAGTCGACGAATTCGTGTGAGTTTAGGGTTTTTGAGAATATTCCCATGGAATCTTGCCCTGCAACTGCTAAAGATTCATCGTTTACGAAGTTTCAGACTTATAGTAGTCCTCTCATAGCCATGTTTCGAACTCGGAGCCAGTTTGTTTCTCGAAATTGACGAATTCGTGTGTGTTTTGGGTTTTTGAGAATATTCCTTTGGAATATCTTGTCGTGCATATGCTAAAGATCCATATCTTTCTTACGAAGATCCAGACCTATAATAGTAATCTCATGGCCAGGTTTCGATCTCAGAGCCAGTTTATCTCTCGAAGTTGACGAATTCATGTGTGTTTAGGGTTTTTGAGAATATTCCCATGGAATCTTGCCCTGCAACTGCTAAAGATTCATCGTTCTTACGAAGTTCCAGACTTATAGTAGTCCTCTCATGGCCAGGTTTCGATCTCGGAGCCAGTTTGTTTCTTGAAGTTGACGAATTCGTGTGTGTTTGGGGTTTTTGAGAATATTCGCATGGAATCTTTACCTGCAAGTCCTAAAGATTCATCGTTCTTACAAAGATACAGATCTATAGTAGTCCTCTCATGGCCAGTTTGTTTCGATCTCAGAGCCAGTTTGTTTCTCGAAGTTGACGAATTCGTGTGTGTTTTGGGTTTTTGAGAATATTCCCATGGAATCTTGCCCTGCAACTGCTAAAGATTCATCGTTCTTACGAAGTTCTAGACTTATAGTAGTCCTATCATGGCCAGGTTTCGATCTCGGAGCCAGTTTGTTTCTCGAAGTTGACGAATTTGTGTGTGTTTAGGGTTTTTGAGAATATTCCCATGGAATCTTGCCCTGCAACTGCTAAAGATTCATCGTTCTTACGAAGATCCAGACTTATAGTAGTCCTCTCATGGCCAGGTTTCGATCTCGGAGCCAGTTTGTTTCTCGAAGTTGACGAATTCGTGTGTGTTTAGGGTTTTTGAGAATATTCCTATGGAATCTTCCCCTGCAACTGCTAAAGATTCATCGTTCTTACGAAGTCCCAGACTTATAGTAGTCCTTTCATGGCCAGGTTTCGATCTCGGAGCCAGTTTGTTTCTCGAAGTTGACGAATTCGTGTGTGTTTAGGGTTTTTGAGAATATTCCCATGGAATCTTTACCTGCAAGTGCTAAAGATTCATCGTTCTTACAAAGATCCAAACCTATAGTAGTCCTCTCATGGCCAGGTTTCGATCTCAGAGCCAGTTTGTTTCTTGAAGTTGACGAATTCGTGTGTGTTTGGGGTTTTTGAGAATATTCCCATGGAATCTTTACCTGCAAGTGCTAAAGATTCATCGTTCTTAAAAAGATCCAGACCTATGGTAATCCTCTCATGGCCAGGTTTTGATCTCAGAGCCAGTTTGTTTCTCGAAGTTGACGAATTCGTGTGTGTTTTAGGGTTTTTGAGAATATTCCCATGGAATCTTGCCCTGCAACTGCTAAAGATTCATCGTTCTTACGAAGTTCATGACTTATAGTAGTCCTCTCATGGCCAGGTTTCGATCTCGGAGCCAATTTGTTTCTTGAAGTTGACGAATTCGTGTGTGTTTGGGGTTTTTGAGAATATTCCCATGGAATCTTTACCTGCAAGTGCTAAAGATTCATCGTTCTTACAAAGATCCAGACCTATAGTAGTCCTCTCATGGCCAGGTTTCGATCTCAGATCCAGTTTGTTTTCTCGAAGTTGACGAATTCGTGTGTGTTTTGGGTTTTTGAGAATATTCTCATGAAATCTTGCCCTGCAACTGCTAAAGATTTATCGTTCTTACGAAGATCAAGACTTATAGTAGTCCTCTCATTGAAAGGTTTCGATCTCGTAGCCAGTTTGTTTCTCGAAGTTGACGAATTTGTGTGTGTTTAGGGTTTTTGAGAATATTCCCATGGAATCTTGCCCTGCAGCTGCTAAAGATTCATCGTTCTTACGAAGTTCCAGACTTATAGTAGTCCTCTCATGGCTAGGTTTCGATCTCGGAGCCAGTTTTTTCTCAAAGTCTACGAATTCGTGTGAGTTTAGGGTTTTTGAGAATATTCCCATGGAATCTTGTCCTGCAACTGCTAAAGATTCATCGTTCTTACGAAGATCCAGACCGATAGTAGTCCTCTCATGGCCAGGTTTCGATCTCGGAGCCAGTTTGTTTCTTGAAGTTGACGAATTCGTGTGTGTTTGGGGTTTTTGAGAATATTCCCATGGAATCTTTACCTGCAACTGCTAAAGATTTTTCATTCTCACGAAGTTCATGACTTATAGTAGTCCTCTCATGGCCAGGTATCATTATCGGAGCCAGTTTGTTTCTTGAAGTTGACGAATTCGTGTGTGTTTGGGGTTTTTGAGAATATTCCCATGGAATCTTTACCTGCAAGTCCTAAAGATTCATCGTTCTTACAAAGATCCAGACCTATAGTAGTCCTCTCATGGCGAGGTTTCGATCTCAGAGCCAGTTTGTTTCTCGAAGTTGACGAATTCGTGTGTGTTTTGGATTTTTGAGAATATTCTCATGGAATCTTGCCCTGCAACTGCTAAAGATTCATCGTTCTTACGAAGTTCCAGACTTATAGTAGTCCTCTCATAGCTAGGTTTCGATCTCGGAGCCAGTTTGTTTCTCGAAGTTGACAAATTCGTGTGTGTTTAGGGTTTTTGAGAGTATTCCCATGGAATCTTTCCCTGCAACTACTAAAGATTCATCGTTATTACGAAGATCCAGACTTATAGTAGTCCTCTCATGGCCAGGTTTCGATCTCGGAGCCAGTTTGTTTCTCGAAGTTGACGAATTCGTGTGTGTTTAGGGTTTTTGAGAATATTCCTATGGAATCTTCCCCTGCAACTGCTAAAGATTCATCGTTCTTACGAAGTCCCAGACTTATAGTAGTCCTTTCATGGCCAGGTTTCGATCTCGGAGCCAGTTTGTTTCTCGAAGTTGACGAATTCGTGTGTGTTTAGGGTTTTTGAGAATATTCCCATGGAATCTTTACCTGCAAGTGCTAAAGATTCATCGTTCTTACAAAGATCCAAACCTATAGTAGTCCTCTCATGGCCAGGTTTCGATCTCAGAGCCAGTTTGTTTCTTGAAGTTGACGAATTCGTGTGTGTTTGGGGTTTTTGAGAATATTCCCATGGAATCTTTACCTGCAAGTGCTAAAGATTCATCGTTCTTAAAAAGATCCAGACCTATGGTAATCCTCTCATGGCCAGGTTTTGATCTCAGAGCCAGTTTGTTTCTCGAAGTTGACGAATTCGTGTGTGTTTTAGGGTTTTTGAGAATATTCCCATGGAATCTTGCCCTGCAACTGCTAAAGATTCATCGTTCTTACGAAGTTCATGACTTATAGTAGTCCTCTCATGGCCAGGTTTCGATCTCGGAGCCAATTTGTTTCTTGAAGTTGACGAATTCGTGTGTGTTTGGGGTTTTTGAGAATATTCCCATGGAATCTTTACCTGCAAGTGCTAAAGATTCATCGTTCTTACAAAGATCCAGACCTATAGTAGTCCTCTCATGGCCAGGTTTCGATCTCAGAGCCAGTTTGTTTCTCGAAGTTGACGAATTCGTGTGTGTTTTGGGTTTTTGAGAATATTCCCATGGAATCTTGCCCTGCAACTGCTAAAGATTCATCGTTCTTACGAAGTTCTAGACTTATAGTAGTCCTATCATGGCCAGGTTTCGATCTCGGAGCCAGTTTGTTTCTCGAAGTTGACGAATTTGTGTGTATTTAGGGTTTTTGAGAATATTCCCATGGAATCTTGCCCTGCAACTGCTAAAGATTCATCGTTCTTACGAAGATCCAGACTTATAGTAGTCCTCTCATGGAAAGGTTTCGATCTCGGAGCCAGTTTGTTTCTTGAAGTTGACGAATTCGTGTGTGTTTGGGGTTTTTGAGAATATTCGCATGGAATCTTTACCTGCAAGTCCTAAAGATTCATCGTTCTTACAAAGATACAGACCTATAGTAGTCCTCTCATGGCCAGTTTGTTTCGATCTCAGAGCCAGTTTGTTTCTCGAAGTTGACGAATTCGTGTGTGTTTTGGGTTTTTGAGAATATTCCCATGGAATCTTGCCCTGCAACTGCTAAAGATTCATCGTTCTTACGAAGTTCTAGACTTATAGTAGTCCTATCATGGCCAGGTTTCGATCTCGGAGCCAGTTTGTTTCTCGAAGTTGACGAATTTGTGTGTGTTTAGGGTTTTTGAGAATATTCCCATGGAATCTTGCCCTGCAACTGCTAAAGATTCATCGTTCTTACGAAGTTCCAGACTTATAGTAGTCCTCTCATGGCCAGGTTTCGATCTCGGAGCCAGTTTGTTTCTTGAAGTTGACGAATTCGTGTGTGTTTGGGGTTTTTGAGAATATTCCCATGGAATCTTTACCTGCAAGTCCTAAAGATTCATCGTTCTTACAAAGATCCAGACCTATAGTAGTTCTCTCATGGCGAGGTTTCGATCTCAGAGCAAGTTTGTTTCTCGAAGTTGACGAATTCGTGTGTGTTTTGGGTTTTTGAGAATATTCCCATGGAATCTTGCCCTGCAACTGCTAAAGATTCATCGTTCTTACGAAGTTCTAGACTTATAGTAGTCCTATCATGGCCAGGTTTCGATCTCGGAGCCAGTTTGTTTCTCGAAGTTGACGAATTTATGTGTATTTAGGGTTTTTGAGAATATTCCCATGGAATCTTGCCCTGCAACTGCTAAAGATTCATCGTTCTTACGAAGATCCAGACTTATAGTAGTCCTCTCATGGAAAGGTTTCGATCTCGAAGCCAGTTTGTTTTTCGAAGTTGACGAATTTGTGTGTGTTTAGGGTTTTTGAGAATATTCCCATGGAATCTTGCCCTGCAACTGCTAAAGATTCATCGTTCTTACGAAGTTCCTGACTTATAGTAGTCCTCTCATGGCCAGGTTTCGATCCCGGAGCCAGTTTTTTTCTCAAAGTCGACGAATTCGTGTGAGTTTAGGGTTTTTGAGAATATTCCCATGGAATCTTGTCCTGCAACTGCTAAAGATTCATCATTCTTACGAAGATCCAGACCGATAGTAGTCCTCTCATGGCCAGGTTTCGATCTCGGAGCCAGTTTGTTTCTCGAAGTTGACGAATTCGTGTGTGTTTAGGGTTTTTGAGAATATTCCCATGGAATCTTGCCCTGCAACTGCTAAAGATTCATCGTTCTTACGAAGTTCCAGACTTATAGTAGTCCTCTCATGGCCATATTTCGAACTCGGAGCCAGTTTATTTCTCGAAGTTGACGAATTCGTGTGTGTTTTAGGTTTTTGAGAATATTCCCTTGGAATATCTTGTCGTGCATCTGCTAAAGATCCATATCGTTCTTACGAAGATCCAGACCTATAATAGTAATCTCATGGCCAGGTTTCGATCTCAGAGCCAGTTTGTCTCTCGAAGTTGACGAATTCATGTGTGGTTAGGGTTTTTGAGAATATTCCCATGGAATCTTGCCCTGCAACTGCTAAAGATTCATCGTTCTTACGAAGTTCCAGAATTATAGTAGTCCTCTCATGGCCAGGTTTCGATCTCGGAGCCAGTTTGTTTCTTGAAGTTGACGAATTCGTGTGTGTTTGGGGTTTTTGAGAATATTCCCATGGAATCTTTACCTGCAAGTGCTAAAGATTCATCGTTCTTACAAAGATCCAGACCTATAGTAGTCCTCTCATGGCCAGGTTTCGATCTCAGAGCCAGTTTGTTTCTCGAAGTTGACGAATTCTTGTGTGTTTTGGGTTTTTGAGAATATTCCCATGGAATCTTGCCCTGCAACTGCTAAAGATTCATCGTTCTTACGAAGTTCCTGACTTATAGTAGTCCTCTCATGGACAGGTTTCGATCTCGGAGCCAGTTTGTTTCTTGAAGTTGACGAATTCATGTGTGTTTAGGATTTTTGAGAATATTCCCATGGAATCTTGCCATGCAACTGCTAAAGATTCATTGTTCTTACGAAGTTCCAGACTTATAGTTGTCCTCTCATGGCCAGGTTTCGATCTCGGAGCCAGTTTTTTTCTCAAAGTCGACGAATTCGTGTGAGTTTAGGGTTTTTGAGAATATTCCCATGGAATCTTGTCCTGCAACTGCTAAAGATTCATCGTTCTTACGAAGATCCAGACCGATAGTAGTCCTCTCATGGCCAGGTTTCGATCTCGGAGCCAGTTTGTTTCTCGAAGTTGACGAATTCGTGTGTGTTTAGGGTTTTGAGAATATTCTCATGGAATCTTGCCCTGCAACTGCTAAAGATTCATCGTTCTTACGAAGTTCCTGACTTATAGTAGTCCTCTCATGTACAGGTTTCGATCCCGGAGCCAGTTTTTTTCTCAAAGTCGACGAATTCGTGTGAGTTTAGGGTTTTTGAGAATATTCCCATGGAATCTTGCCCTGCAACTGCTAAAGATTCATCGTTTACGAAGTTTCAGACTTATAGTAGTCCTCTCATAGCCATGTTTCGAACTCGGAGCCAGTTTGTTTCTCGAAATTGACGAATTCGTGTGTGTTTTGGGTTTTTGAGAATATTCCTTTGGAATATCTTGTCGTGCATATGCTAAAGATCCATATCTTTCTTACGAAGATCCAGACCTATAATAGTAATCTCATGGCCAGGTTTCGATCTCAGAGCCAGTTTATCTCTCGAAGTTGACGAATTCATGTGTGTTTAGGGTTTTTGAGAATATTCCCATGGAATCTTGCCCTGCAACTGCTAAAGATTCATCGTTCTTACGAAGTTCCAGACTTATAGTAGTCCTCTCATGGCAAGGTTTCGATCTCGGAGCCAGTTTGTTTCTCGAAGTTGATGAATTTGTGTGTTTTTAGGGTTTTTGAGAATATTCCCATGGAATCTTGCCCTGCAGCTGCTAAAGATTCATCGTTCTTACGAAGTTCCTGACTTATAGTAGTCCTGTCATGGACAGGTTTCGATCTCGGAGCCAGTTTGTTTCTTGAAGTTGACGAATTCATGTGTGTTTAGGATTTTTAAGAATATTCCCATGGAATCTTGCCATGCAACTGCTAAAGATTCATTGTTCTTACGATGTTCCAGACTTATAGTAGTCCTCTCATGGCAAGGTTTCGATCTCGGAGCCAGTTTTTTTCTCAAAGTCGACGAATTCGTGTGAGTTTAGGGTTTTTGAGAATATTCCCATGGAATCTTGTCCTGCAACTGCTAAAGATTCATCATTCTTACGAAGATCCAGACCGATAGTAGTCCTCTCATGGCCAGGTTTCGATCTCGGAGCCAGTTTGTTTCTCGAAGTTGACGAATTCGTGTGTGTTTAGGGTTTTTGAGAATATTCCCATGGAATCTTGCCCTGCAACTGCTAAAGATTCATCGTTCTTACGAAGTTTCAGACTTATATTAGTCCTCTCATAGCCATGTTTCGAACTCGGGGCCAGTTTGTTTCTCGAAATTGACGAATTCGTGTGTGTTTTGGGTTTTTGAGAATATTCCTTTGGAATATCTTGTCGTGCATCTGCTAAAGATCCATATCGTTCTTACGAAGATCCAGACCTATAATAGTAATCTCATGGCCAGGTTTCGATCTCGGAGCCAGTTTGTTTCTTGAAGTTGACGAATTCGTGTGTGTTTGGGGTTTTTGAGAATATTCCCATGGAATCTTTACCTGCAAGTCCTAAAGATTCATCGTTCTTACAAAGATCCAGACCTATAGTAGTTCTCTCATGGCGAGGTTTCGATCTCAGAGCAAGTTTGTTTCTCGAAGTTGACGAATTCGTGTGTGTTTTGGGTTTTTGAGAATATTCCCATGGAATCTTGCCCTGCAACTGCTAAAGATTCATCGTTCTTACGAAGTTCTAGACTTATAGTAGTCCTATCATGGCCAGGTTTCGATCTCGGAGCCAGTTTGTTTCTCGAAGTTGACGAATTTATGTGTATTTAGGGTTTTTGAGAATATTCCCATGGAATCTTGCCCTGCAACTGCTAAAGATTCATCGTTCTTACGAAGATCCAGACTTATAGTAGTCCTATCATGGAAAGGTTTCGATCTCGAAGCCAGTTTGTTTTTCGAAGTTGACGAATTTGTGTGTGTTTAGGGTTTTTGAGAATATTCCCATGGAATCTTGCCCTGCAACTGCTAAAGATTCATCGTTCTTACGAAGTTCCTGACTTATAGTAGTCCTCTCATGGCCAGGTTTCGATCTCGGAGCCAGTTTGTTTCTCGAAGTTGACGAATTCGTGTGTGTTTGGGGTTTTTGAGAATATTCCCATGGAATCTTGCCCTGCAACTGCTAAAGATTCATTGTTCTTACGAAGATCCAGACCTATAGTAGTCCTCTCATGGCCAGGTTTCGATCTCGGAGCCAGTTTGTTTCTCGAAGTTGACGAATTCGTGTGTGTTTAGGGTTTTTGAGAATATTCCCATGGAATCTTGCCCTGCAACTGCTAAAGATTCATCGTTCTTACGAAGTTTCAGACTTATAGTAGTCCTCTCATAGCCATGTTTCGAACTCGGAGCCAGTTTGTTTCTCGAAATTGACGAATTCGTGTGTGTTTTGGGTTTTTGAGAATATTCCTTTGAAACATCTTGTCGTGCATCTGCTAAAGATCCATATCGTTCTTACGAAGATCCAGACCTATAATAGTAATCTCATGGCCAGGTTTCGATCTCAGAGCCAGTTTATCTCTCGAAGTTGACGAATTCATGTGTGTTTAGGGTTTTTGAGAATATTCCCATGGAATCTTGCCCTGCAACTGCTAAATATTCATCGTTCTTACGAAGTTCCAGACTTATAGTAGTCCTCTCATGGCCAGGTTTCGATCTCGGAGCCAGTTTGTTTCTTGAAGTTGACGAATTCGTGTGTGTTTGGGGTTTTTGAGAATATTCCCATGGAATCTTTACCTGCAAGTCCTAAAGATTCATCGTTCTTACAAAGATCCAGACCTATAGTAGTTCTCTCATGGCGAGGTTTCGATCTCAGAGCAAGTTTGTTTCTCGAAGTTGACGAATTCGTGTGTGTTTTGGGTTTTTGAGAATATTCCCATGGAATCTTGCCCTGCAACTGCTAAAGATTCATCGTTCTTACGAAGTTCTAGACTTATAGTAGTCCTATCATGGCTAGGTTTCGATCTCGGAGCCAGTTTGTTTCTCGAAGTTGACGAATTTGTGTGTATTTAGGGTTTTTGAGAATATTCCCATGGAATCTTGCCCTGCAACTGCTAAAGATTCATCGTTCTTACAAAGATCCAGACTTATAGTAGTCCTCTCATGGAAAGGTTTCGATCTCGGAGCCAGTTTGTTTTTCGAAGTTGACGAATTTGTGTGTGTTTAGGGTTTTTGAGAATATTCCCATGGAATCTTGCCCTGCAACTGCTAAAGATTCATCGTTCTTACGAAGTTCCTGACTTATAGTAGTCCTCTCATGGCCAGGTTTCGATCTCGGAGCCAGTTTGTTTCTCGAAGTTTACGAATTCATGTGTGTTTAGGATTTTTGAGAATATTCCCATGGAATCTTGTCCTGCAACTGCTAAAGATTCATCATTCTTACGAAGATCCAGACCGATAGTAGTCCTCTCATGGCCAGGTTTCGATCTCGGAGCCAGTTTGTTTCTCGAAGTTGACGAATTCGTGTGTGTTTAGGGTTTTTGAGAATATTCCCATGGAATCTTTACCTGCAAGTCCTAAAGATTCATCGTTCTTACAAAGATCCAGACCTATAGTAGTCATCTCATGGCGAGGTTTCGATCTCAGAGCCAGTTTGTTTCTCGAAGTTGACGAATTCGTGTGTGTTTTGGGTTTTTGAGAATATTCCCATGGAATCTTGCCCTGCAACTTCTAAAGATTCATCGTTCTTACGAAGTTCTAGACTTATAGTAGTCCTCTCATGGCCAGGTTTCGATCTCGGAGCCAGTTTCTTTCTCGAAGTTGACGAATTTGTGTGTGTTTAGGGTTTTTGAGAATATTCCCATGGAATCTTTACCTGCAAGTCCTAAAGATTCATCGTTCTTACAAAGATCCAGACCTATAGTAGTTCTCTCATGGCGAAGTTTCGATCTCAGAGCAAGTTTGTTTCTCGAAGTTGACGAATTCGTGTGTGTTTTGGGTTTTTGAGAATATTCCCATGGAATCTTTCCCTGCAACTGCTAAAGATTCATCGTTCTTACGAAGTTCTAGACTTATAGTAGTCCTATCATGGCCAGGTTTCGATCTCGGAGCCAGTTTGTTTCTCGAAGTTGACGAAGTTGTGTGTATTTAGGGTTTTTGAGAATATTCCCATGGAATCTTGCCCTGCAACTGCTAAAGATTCATCGTTCTTACGAAGTTCCAGACTTATAGTAGTCCTCTCATGGCCAGGATTCGATCTCGGAGCTAGTTTGTTTCTCGAAGTTGACGAATTCGTGTGTGTTTAGGGTTTTTGAGAATATTCCCATGGAATCTTTCCCTGCAACTGCTAAAGATTCATCGTTCTTACGAAGATCCAGACTTATAGTAGTCCTCTCATGGCCAGGTTTCGATCTCGGAGCCAGTTTGTTTCTCGAAGTTTACGAATTCGTGTCTGTTTAGGGTTTTTGAGAATATTCCTATGGAATCTTCCCCTGCAACTGCTAAAGATTCATCGTTCTTACGAAGTTCCAGACTTATAGTAGTCCTTTCATGGCCAGGTTTCGATCTCGGAGCCAGTTTGTTTCTCGAAGTTGACGAATTCGTGTGTGTTTAGGGTTTTTGAGAATATTCCCATGGAATCTTGCCCTGCAACTGCTAAAGATTCATCGTTCTTACGAAGTTCCTGACTTATAGTAGTCCTCTCATGGCCAGGTTTCGATCCCGGAGCCAGTTTTTTTCTCAAAGTCGACGAATTCGTGTGAGTTTAGGGTTTTTGAGAATATTCCCATGGAATCTTGTCCTGCAACTGCTAAAGATTCATCATTCTTACGAAGATCCAGACCGATAGTAGTCCTCTCATGGCCAGGTTTCGATCTCGGAGCCAGTTTGTTTCTCGAAGTTGACGAATTCGTGTGTGTTTAGGGTTTTTGAGAATATTCCCATGGAATCTTTACCTGCAAGTCCTAAAGATTCATCGTTCTTACAAAGATCCAGACCTATAGTAGTCCTCTCATGGCGAGGTTTCGATCTCAGAGCCAGTTTGTTTCTCGAAGTTGACGAATTCGTGTGTGTTTTGGGTTTTTGAGAATATTCCCATGGAATCTTGCCCTGCAACTTCTAAAGATTCATCGTTCTTACGAAGTTCTAGACTTATAGTAGTCCTCTCATGGCCAGGTTTCGATCTCGGAGCCAGTTTCTTTCTCGAAGTTGACGAATTTGTGTGTGTTTAGGGTTTTTGAGAATATTCCCATGGAATCTTGCCCTGCAACTGCTAAAGATTCATCGTTCTTACGAAGATCCAGACTTATAGTAGTCCTCTCATGGCAAGGTTTCGATCTCGGAGCCATTTTGTTTTTCGAAGTTGACGAATTTGTGTGTGTTTAGGGTTTTTGAGAATATTCCCATGGAATCTTGCCCTGCAACTGCTAAAGATTCATCGTTCTTACAAAGTTCCTGACTTATAGTAGTCTTCTCATGGCTAGGTTTCGATCTCGGAGCCAGTTTGTTTCTCGAAGTTGACGAATTCGTGTGTGTTTGGGAGTTTTGAGAATATTCCCATGGAATCTTGCCCTGCAACTGCTAAAGATTCATTGTTCTTACGAAGATCCAGACCTATTGTAGTCCTCTCATGGCCAGGTTTCGATCTCGGAGCCAGTTTGTTTCTCGAAGTTGACGAATTCGTGTGTGTTTAGGGTTTTTGAGAATAATCCCATGGAATCTTTCCCTGGAACTGCTAAAGATTCATCGTTCTTACGAAGATCCAGACTTATAGTAGTCCTCTCATGGCCAGGTTTCGATCTCGGAGCCAGTTTGTTTCTCGAAGTTTACGAATCCGTGTGTGTTTAGGGTTTTTGAGAATATTCCCATGGAATCTTGCCCTGCAACTGCTAAAGAGTCATTGTTCTTACGATGTTCCAGACTTATAGTAGTCCTCTCATGGCAAGGTTTCGATCTCGGAGCCAGTTTTTTTCTCAAAGTCGACGAATTCGTGTGAGTTTAGGGTTTTTGAGAATATTCCCATGGAATCTTGTCCTGCAACTGCTAAGGATTCATCGTTCTTACGAAGATCCAGACCGATAGTAGTCCTCTCATGGCCAGGTTTCGATCTCGGAGCCAGTTTGTTTCTCGAAGTTGACGAATTCGTGTGTGTTTAGGGTTTTTGAGAATATTCCCATGGAATCTTGCCCTGCAACTGCTAAAGATTCATCGTTCTTACGAAGTTTCAGACTTATAGTAGTCCTCTCATAGCCATGTTTCGAACTCGGAGCCAGTTTGTTTCTCGAAATTGACGAATTCGTGTGTGTTTTGGGTTTTTGAGAATATTCCTTTGGAATATCTTGTCGTGCATCTGCTAAAGATCCATATCGTTCTTACGAAGATCCAGACCTATAATAGTAATCTCATGGCCAGGTTTCGATCTCAGAGCCAGTTTATCTCTCGAAGTTGACGAATTCATGTGTGTTTAGGGTTTTTGAGAATATTCCCATGGAATCTTGCCCTGCAACTGCTAAAGATTCATCGTTCTTACGAAGTTCCAGACTTATAGTAGTCCTCTCATGGCCAGGTTTCGATCTCGGAGCCAGTTTGTTTCTTGAAGTTGACGAATTCGTGTGTGTTTGGGGTTTTTGAGAATATTCCCATGGAATCTTTACCTGCAAGTCCTAAAGATTCATCGTTCTTACAAAGATCCAGACCTATAGTAGTTCTCTCATGGCGAGGTTTCGATCTCAGAGCCAGTTTGTTTCTCGAAGTTGACGAATTCATGTGTGTTTTGGGTTTTTGAGAATATTCCCATGGAATCTTGCCCTGCAACTGCTAAAGATTCATCGTTCTTACGAAGTTCCTGACTTATAGTAGTCCTCTCATGGACAGGTTTCGATCCCGGAGCCAGTTTTTTTCTCAAAGTCGACGAATTCGTGTGAGTTTAGGGTTTTTGAGAATATTCCCATGGAATCTTGTCCTGCAACTGCTAAAGATTCATCATTCTTACGAAGATCCAGACCGATAGTAGTCCTCTCATGGCCAGGTTTCGATCTCGGAGCCAGTTTGTTTCTCGAAGTTGACGAATTCGTGTGTGTTTAGGGTTTTTGAGAATATTCCCATGGAATCTTTACCTGCAAGTCCTAAAGATTCATCGTTCTTACAAAGATCCAGACCTATAGTAGTCCTCTCATGGCGAGGTTTCGATCTCAGAGCCAGTTTGTTTCTCGAAGTTGACGAATTCGTGTGTGTTTTGGGTTTTTGAGAATATTCCCATGGAATCTTGCCCTGCAACTTCTAAAGATTCATCGTTCTTACGAAGTTCTAGACTTATAGTAGTCCTCTCATGGCCAGGTTTCGATCTCGGAGCCAGTTTCTTTCTCGAAGTTGACGAATTTGTGTGTGTTTAGGGTTTTTGAGAATATTCCCATGGAATCTTGCCCTGCAACTGCTAAAGATTCATCGTTCTTACGAAGATCCAGACTTATAGTAGTCCTCTCATGGCAAGGTTTCGATCTCGGAGCCAGTTTGTTTCTCGAAGTTGACGAATTTGTGTGTGTTTAGGGTTTTTGAGAATATTCCCATGGAATCTTGCCCTGCAACTGCTAAAGATTCATCGTTCTTACGAAGTTCCAGACTTATAGTAGTCCTCTCATGGCCAGGTTTCGATCTCGGAGCCAGTTTGTTTCTCGAAGTTGACGAATTCGTGTGTGTTTAGGGTTTTTGAGAATATTCCCATGGAATCTTGCCCTGCAACTGCTAAAGATTCATCGTTCTTACGAAGTTCCTGACTTATAGTAGTCCTCTCATGGACAGGTTTCGATCCCGGAGCCAGTTTTTTTCTCAAAGTCGACGAATTCGTGTGAGTTTAGGGTTTTTGAGAATATTCCCATGGAATCTTGTCCTGCAACTGCTAAAGATTCATCATTCTTACGAAGATCCAGACCGATAGTAGTCCTCTCATGGCCAGGTTTCGATCTCGGAGCCAGTTTGTTTCTCGAAGTTGACGAATTCGTGTGTGTTTAGGGTTTTTGAGAATATTCTCATGGAATCTTGCCCTGCAACTCCTAAAGATTCATCGTTCTTACGAAGTTTCAGACTTATAGTAGTCCTCTCATAGCCATGTTTCGAACTCGGAGCCAGTTTGTTTCTCGAAATTGACGAATTCGTGTGTGTTTTGGGTTTTTGAGAATATTCCTTTGGAATATCTTGTCGTGCATCTGCTAAAGATCCATATCGTTCTTACGAAGATCCAGACCTATAATAGTAATCTCATGGCCAGGTTTCGATCTCAGAGCCAGTTTATCTCTCGAAGTTGACGAATTCATGTGTGTTTAGGGTTTTTGAGAATATTCCCATGGAATCTTGCCCTGCAACTGCTAAAGATTCATCGTTCTTACGAAGTTCCAGACTTATAGTAGTCCTCTCATGGCCAGGTTTCGATCTCGGAGCCAGTTTGTTTCTTGAAGTTGACGAATTCGTGTGTGTTTGGGGTTTTTGAGAATATTCCCATGGAATCTTTACCTGCAAGTCCTAAAGATTCATCGTTCTTACAAAGATCCAGACCTATAGTAGTTCTCTCATGGCGAGGTTTCGATCTCAGAGCCAGTTTGTTTCTCGAAGTTGACGAATTCATGTGTGTTTTGGGTTTTTGAGAATATTCCCATGGAATCTTGCCATGCAACTGCTAAAGATTCATCGTTCTTACGAAGTTCTAGACTTATAGTAGTCCTATCATGGCCAGGTTTCGATCTCGGAGCCAGTTTGTTTCTCGAAGTTGACGAATTTGTGTGTATTTAGGGTTTTTGAGAATATTCCCATGGAATCTTGCCCTGCAACTGCTAAAGATTCATCGTTCTTACGAAGATCCAGACTTATAGTAGTCCTCTCATGGAAAGGTTTCGATCTCGGAGCCAGTTTTTTTTTCGAAGTTGACGAATTTGTGTGTGTTTAGGGTTTTTGAGAATATTCCCATGGAATCTTGCCCTGCAACTGCTAAAGATTCATCGTTCTTACGAAGTTCCTGACTTATAGTAGTCCTCTCATGGCCAGGTTTCGATCTCGGAGCCAGTTTGTTTCTCGAAGTTTACGAATTCATGTGTGTTTAGGATTTTTGAGAATATTCCCATGGAATCTTGCCATGCAACTGCTAAAGATTCATCGTTCTTACGAAGTTCTAGACTTATAATACTCCTCTCATGGCCAGGATTCGATCTCGGAGCCAGTTTGTTTCTCGAAGTTGACGAATTCGTGTGTGTTTAGCGTTTATGACAATATTCCGATGCATCTTACCCGGAAACTGCTAAAGATTCATCGTTCTTACGAAGATCGAGACCTATTGTAGTCATCTCATGGCGAGGTTTCGATCTCGGAGCCAGTTTGTTTCTCGAAGTTGACGAATTCATGTGTGTTTATGATTTTTGAGAATATTCCCATGGAATCTTGCCCTGCAACTGCTAAAGATTCATCGTTCTTACGAATTTCCTGACTTATAGTAGTCCTCTCATAGCTAGGTTTCGGTCTCGGAGCCAGTTTGTTTCTCGAAGTTGACGAATTCGTGTGTGTTTGGGGTTTTTGAGAATATTCCCATGGAACTTGCCCTGCAACTGCTAAAGATTCATTATTCTTACGAAGATCCTCTCATGGCCAGACCTATAGGAGTCCTCTCATGGCCAGGTTTCGATATCGGAGCCAGTTTGTTTCTCGAAGTTGATGAATTCGTGTGTGTTTAGGGTTTTTGAGAATATTCCCATGGAATCTTTCCCTGCAACTGCTAAAGATTCATCGTTCTTACTAAGATCCAAACTTATAGTAGTCCTCTCATGGCCAGGTTTCGATCTCGGAGCCAGTTTGTTTCTCGAAGTTTACGAATTCGTGTGTGTTTAGGGTTTTCGAGAATATTCCTATGGAATCTTCCCCTGCAACTGCTAAAGATTCATCGTTCTTACGAAGTTCCAGACTTATAGTAGTCCTTTCATGGCCAGGTTTCGATCTCGGAGCCAGTTTGTTTCTCGAAGTTGACGAATTCGTGTGTGTTTAGGGTTTTTGAGAATATTCCCATGGAATCTTTACCTGCAAGTGCTAAAGATTCATCGTTCTTACAAAGATCCAAACCTATAGTAGTCCTCTCATGGCCAGGTTTCGATCTCAGAGCCAGTTTGTTTCTTGAAGTTGACGAATTCGTGTGTGTTTGAGGTTTTTGAGAATATTCCCATGGAATCTTTACCTGCAAGTGCTAAAGATTCATCGTCCTTACAAAGATCCAGACCTATGGTAGTCCTCTCATGGACAGGTTTCGATCTCAGAGCCAGTTTGTTTCTCGAAGTTGATGAATTCGTGTGTGTTTTAGGGTTTTTGAGAATATTCCCATGGAATCTTGCCCTGCAACTGCTAAAGATTCATCGTTCTTACGAAGTTCATGACTTATAGTAGTCCTCTCATGGCCAGGTTTCGATCTCGGAGTCAGTTTGTTTCTTGAAGTTGACGAATTCGTGTGTGTTTGGGGTTTTAAAGAATATTCCCATGGAATCTTTACCTGCAACTGCTAAAGATTCATCGTTCTCACGAAGTTCATTACTTATAGTAGTCCTCTCATGGACAGGTATCGATATCGGAGCCAGTTTGTTTCTTGAAGTTGACGAATTCGTGTGTGTTTGGGGTTTTTGAGAATATTCCCATGGAATCTTTACCTGCAAGTGCTAAAGATTCATCGTTCCTACAAAGATCCAGACCTATAGTAGTCCTCTCATGGCCAGGTTTCGATCTCAGAGCCAGTTTTTTTTCTCAAAGTCGACGAATTCGTGTGAGTTTAGGGTTTTTGAGAATATTCCCATGGAATCTTGTCCTGCAACTGCTAAAGATTCATCATTCTTACGAAGATCCAGACCGATAGTAGTCCTCTCATGGCCAGGTTTCGATCTCGGAGCCAGTTTGTTTCTCGAAGTTGACGAATTCGTGTGTGTTTAGGGTTTTTGAGAATATTCCCATGGAATCTTGCACTGCAACTGCTAAAGATTCATCGTTCTTACGAAGTTTCAGACTTATAGTAGTCCTCTCATAGCCATGTTTCGAACTCGGAGCCAGTTTGTTTCTCGAAATTGACGAATTCGTGTGTGTTTTGGGTTTTTGAGAATATTCCTTTGGAATATCTTGTCGTGCATCTGCTAAAGATCCATATCGTTCTTACGAAGATCCAGACCTATAATAGTAATCTCATGGCCAGGTTTCGATCTCAGAGCCAGTTTATCTCTCGAAGTTGACGAATTCATGTGTGTTTAGGGTTTTTGAGAATATTCCCATGGAATCTTGCCCTGCAACTGCTAAAGATTCATCGTTCTTACGAAGTTCCAGACTTATAGTAGTCCTCTCATGGCCAGGTTTCGATCTCGGAGCCAGTTTGTTTCTTGAAGTTGACGAATTCGTGTGTGTTTGGGGTTTTTGAGAATATTCCCATGGAATCTTTACCTGCAAGTCCTAAAGATTCATCGTTCTTACAAAGATCCAGACCTATAGTAGTTCTCTCATGGCGAGGTTTCGATCTCAGAGCCAGTTTGTTTCTCGAAGTTGACGAATTCATGTGTGTTTTGGGTTTTTGAGAATATTCCCATGGAATCTTGCCCTGCAACTGCTAAAGATTCATCGTTCTTACGAAGTTCCTGACTTATAGTAGTCCTCTCATGGACAGGTTTCGATCCCGGAGCCAGTTTTTTTCTCAAAGTCGACGAATTCGTGTGAGTTTAGGGTTTTTGAGAATATTCCCATGGAATCTTGTCCTGCAACTGCTAAAGATTCATCATTCTTACGAAGATCCAGACCGATAGTAGTCCTCTCATGGCCAGGTTTCGATCTCGGAGCCAGTTTGTTTCTCGAAGTTGACGAATTCGTGTGTGTTTAGGGTTTTTGAGAATATTCCCATGGAATCTTGCCCTGCAACTGCTAAAGATTCATCGTTCTTACGAAGTTCCAGACTTATAGTAGTCCTCTCATGGCCAGGTTTCGATCTCGGAGCCAGTTTGTTTCTTGAAGTTGACGAATTCGTGTGTGTTTGGGGTTTTTGAGAATATTCCCATGGAATCTTTACCTGCAAGTCCTAAAGATTCATCGTTCTTACAAAGATCCAGACCTATAGTAGTTCTCTCATGGCGAGGTTTCGATCTCAGAGCAAGTTTGTTTCTCGAAGTTGACGAATTCGTGTGTGTTTTGGGTTTTTGAGAATATTCCCATGGAATCTTGCCCTGCAACTGCTAAAGATTCATCGTTCTTACGAAGTTCTAGACTTATAGTAGTCCTATCATGGCCAGGTTTCGATCTCGGAGCCAGTTTGTTTCTCGAAGTTGACGAATTTATGTGTATTTAGGGTTTTTGAGAATATTCCCATGGAATCTTGCCCTGCAACTGCTAAAGATTCATCGTTCTTACGAAGATCCAGACTTATAGTAGTCCTATCATGGAAAGGTTTCGATCTCGAAGCCAGTTTGTTTTTCGAAGTTGACGAATTTGTGTGTGTTTAGGGTTTTTGAGAATATTCCCATGGAATCTTGCCCTGCAACTGCTAAAGATTCATCGTTCTTACGAAGTTCCTGACTTATAGTAGTCCTCTCATGGCCAGGTTTCAATCTCGGAGCCAGTTTGTTTCTCGAAGTTTACGAATTCATGTGTGTTTAGGATTTTTGAGAATATTCCCATGGAATCTTGTCCTACAACTGCTAAAGATTCATCATTCTTACGAAGATCCAGACCGATAGTAGTCCTCTCATGGCCAGGTTTCGATCTCGGAGCCAGTTTGTTTCTCGAAGTTGACGAATTCGTGTGTGTTTAGGGTTTTTGAGAATATTCCCATGGAATCTTTACCTGCAAGTCCTAAAGATTCATCGTTCTTACAAAGATCCAGACCTATAGTAGTCATCTCATGGCGAGGTTTCGATCTCAGAGCCAGTTTTTTCTCGAAGTTGACGAATTCGTGTGTGTTTTGGGTTTTTGAGAATATTCCCATGGAATCTTGCCCTGCAACTTCTAAAGATTCATCGTTCTTACGAAGTTCTAGACTTATAGTAGTCCTCTCATGGCCAGGTTTCGATCTCGGAGCCAGTTTCTTTCTCGAAGTTGACGAATTTGTGTGTGTTTAGGGTTTTTGAGAATATTCCCATGGAATCTTTACCTGCAAGTCCTAAAGATTCATCGTTCTTACAAAGATCCAGACCTATAGTAGTTCTCTCATGGCGAAGTTTCGATCTCAGAGCAAGTTTGTTTCTCGAAGTTGACGAATTCGTGTGTGTTTTGGGTTTTTGAGAATATTCCCATGGAATCTTTCCCTGCAACTGCTAAAGATTCATCGTTCTTACGAAGTTCTAGACTTATAGTAGTCCTATCATGGCCAGGTTTCGATCTCGGAGCCAGTTTGTTTCTCGAAGTTGACGAAGTTGTGTGTATTTAGGGTTTTTGAGAATATTCCCATGGAATCTTGCCCTGCAACTGCTAAAGATTCATCGTTCTTACGAAGTTCCAGACTTATAGTAGTCCTCTCATGGCCAGGATTCGATCTCGGAGCTAGTTTGTTTCTCGAAGTTGACGAATTCGTGTGTGTTTAGGGTTTTTGAGAATATTCCCATGGAATCTTTCCCTGCAACTGCTAAAGATTCATCGTTCTTACGAAGATCCAGACTTATAGTAGTCCTCTCATGGCCAGGTTTCGATCTCGGAGCCAGTTTGTTTCTCGAAGTTTACGAATCCGTGTGTGTTTAGGGTTTTTGAGAATATTTCCATGGAATCTTGCCCTGCAACTGCTAAAGATTCATTGTTCTTACGATGTTCCAGACTTATAGTAGTCCTCTCATGGCAAGGTTTCGATCTCGGAGCCAGTTTTTTTCTCAAAGTCGACGAATTCGTGTGAGTTTAGGGTTTTTGAGAATATTCCCATGGAATCTTGTCCTGCAACTGCTAAAGATTCATCGTTCTTACGAAGATCCAGACCGATAGTAGTCCTCTCATGGCCAGGTTTCGATCTCGGAGCCAGTTTGTTTCTCGAAGTTGACGAATTCGTGTGTGTTTAGGGTTTTTGAGAATATTCCCATGGAATATTGTCCTGCAACTGCTAAAGATTCATCATTCTTACGAAGATCCAGACCGATAGTAGTCCTCTCATGGCCAGGTTTCGATCTCGGAGCCAGTTTGTTTCTTGAAGTTGACGAATTCGTGTGTGTTTGGGGTTTTTGAGAATATTCCCATGGAATCTTTACCTGCAACTGCTAAAGATTTTTCATTCTCACGAAGTTCATGACTTATAGTAGTCCTCTCATGGCCAGGTATCGATATCGGAGCCAGTTTGTTTCTTGAAGTTGACGAATTCGTGTGTGTTTGGGGTTTTGAGAATATTCCCATGGAATGTTTACCTGCAAGTGCTAAAGATTCATCGTTCTTACAAAGATCCAGACTTATAGTAGTCCTCTCATGGCCAGGTTTCTATCTCAGAGCCAGTTTGTTTTCTCGAAGTTGACGAATTCGTGTGTGTTTTGGGTTTTTGAGAATATTCTCATGAAATCTTTACCTGCAACTGCTAAAGATTTATCGTTCTTACGAAGATCAAGACTTATAGTAGTCCTCTCATGGCAAGGTTTCGATCTCGGAGCCAGTTTGTTTCTCGAAGTTGATGAATTTGTGTGTTTTTAGGGTTTTTGAGAATATTCCCATGGAATCTTGCCCTGCAGCTGCTAAAGATTCATCGTTCTTACGAAGTTCCTGACTTATAGTAGTCCTGTCATGGACAGGTTTCGATCTCGGAGCCAGTTTGTTTCTTGAAGTTGACGAATTCATGTGTGTTTAGGATTTTTAAGAATATTCCCATGGAATCTTGCCATGCAACTGCTAAAGATTCATTGTTCTTACGATGTTCCAGACTTATAGTAGTCCTCTCATGGCAAGGTTTCGATCTCGGAGCTAGTTTTTTTCTCAAAGTCGACGAATTCGTGTGAGTTTAGGGTTTTTGAGAATATTCCCATGGAATCTTGTCCTGCAACTGCTAAAGATTCATCGTTCTTACGAAGATCCAGACCGATAGTAGTCCTCTCATGGCCAGGTTTCGATCTCGGAGCCAGTTTGTTTCTTGAAGTTGACGAATTCGTGTGTGTTTGGGGTTTTTGAGAATATTCCCATGGAATCTTTACCTGAAACTGCTAAAGATTTTTCATTCTCACGAAGTTCATGACTTATAGTAGTCCTCTCATGGCCAGGTATCGATATCGGAGCCAGTTTGTTTCTTGAAGTTGACGAATTCGTGTGTGTTTGGGGTTTTGAGAATATTCCCATGGAATGTTTACCTGCAAGTGCTAAAGATTCATCGTTCTTACAAAGATCCAGACTTATAGTAGTCCTCTCATGGCCAGGTTTCTATCTCAGAGCCAGTTTGTTTTCTCGAAGTTGACGAATTCGTGTGTGTTTTGGGTTTTTGAGAATATTCTCATGAAATCTTTACCTGCAACTGCTAAAGATTTATCGTTCTTACGAAGATCAAGACTTATAGTAGTCCTCTCATGGCAAGGTTTCGATCTCGGAGCCAGTTTGTTTCTCGAAGTTGATGAATTTGTGTGTTTTTAGGGTTTTTGAGAATATTCCCATGGAATCTTGCCCTGCAGCTGCTAAAGATTCATCGTTCTTACGAAGTTCCTGACTTATAGTAGTCCTGTCATGGACAGGTTTCGATCTCGGAGCCAGTTTGTTTCTTGAAGTTGACGAATTCATGTGTGTTTAGGATTTTTAAGAATATTCCCATGGAATCTTGCCATGCAACTGCTAAAGATTCATTGTTCTTACGATGTTCCAGACTTATAGTAGTCCTCTCATGGCAAGGTTTCGATCTCGGAGCCAGTTTTTTTCTCAAAGTCGACGAATTCGTGTGAGTTTAGGGTTTTTGAGAATATTCCCATGGAATCTTGTCCTGCAACTGCTAAGGATTCATCGTTCTTACGAAGATCCAGACCGATAGTAGTCCTCTCATGGCCAGGTTTCGATCTCGGAGCCAGTTTGTTTCTCGAAGTTGACGAATTCGTGTGTGTTTAGGGTTTTTGAGAATATTCCCATGGAATCTTGCCCTGCAACTGCAAAAGATTCATCGTTCTTACGAAGTTCCTGACTTATAGTAGTCCTCTCATGGACAGGTTTCGATCCCGGAGCCAGTTTTTTTCTCAAAGTCGACGAATTCGTGTGAGTTTAGGGTTTTTGAGAATATTCCCATGGAATCTTGTCCTGCAACTGCTAAAGATTCATCATTCTTACGAAGATCCAGACCGATAGTAGTCCTCTCATGGCCAGGTTTCGATCTCGGAGCCAGTTTGTTTCTCGAAGTTGACGAATTCGTGTGTGTTTAGGGTTTTTGAGAATATTCCCATGGAATCTTGCCCTGCAACTGCTAAAGATTCATCGTTCTTACGAAGTTTCAGACTTATAGTAGTCCTCTCATAGCCATGTTTCGAACTCGGAGCCATTTTGTTTCTCGAAATTGACGAATTCGTGTGTGTTTTGGGTTTTTGAGAAAATTCCTTTGGAACATCTTGTCGTGCATCTGCTAAAGATCCATATCGTTCTTACGAAGATCCAGACCTATAATAGTAATCTCATGGCCAGGTTTCGATCTCAGAGCCTGTTTATCTCTCGAAGTTGACGAATTCATGTGTGTTTAGGGTTTTTGAGAATATTCCCATGGAATCTTGCCCTGCAACTGCTAAAGATTCATCGTTCTTACGAAGTTCCAGACTTATAGTAGTCCTCTCATGGCCAGGTTTCGATCTCGGAGCCAGTTTGTTTCTTGAAGTTGACGAATTCGTGTGTGTTTGGGGTTTTTGAGAATATTCCCATGGAATCTTTACCTGCAAGTCCTAAAGATTCATCGTTCTTACAAAGATCCAGACCTATAGTAGTTCTCTCATGGCGAGGTTTCGATCTCAGAGCAAGTTTGTTTCTCGAAGTTGACGAATTCGTGTGTGTTTTGGGTTTTTGAGAATATTCCCATGGAATCTTGCCCTGCAACTGCTAAAGATTCATCGTTCTTACGAAGTTCTAGACTTATAGTAGTCCTATCATGGCCAGGTTTCGATCTCGGAGCCAGTTTGTTTCTCGAAGTTGACGAATTTATGTGTATTTAGGGTTTTTGAGAATATTCCCATGGAATCTTGCCCTGCAACTGCTAAAGATTCATCGTTCTTACGAAGTTCCAGACTTATAGTAGTCCTCTCATGGCCAGGTTTCGATCTCGGAGCCAGTTTGTTTCTTGAAGTTGACGAATTCGTGTGTGTTTGGGGTTTTTGAGAATATTCGCATGGAATCTTTACCTGCAAGTCCTAAAGATTCATCGTTCTTACAAAGATACAGACCTATAGTAGTCCTCTCATGGCCAGTTTGTTTCGATCTCAGAGCCAGTTTGTTTCTCGAAGTTGACGAATTCGTGTGTGTTTTGGGTTTTTGAGAATATTCCCATGGAATCTTGCCCTGCAACTGCTAAAGATTCATCGTTCTTACGAAGTTCTAGACTTATAGTAGTCCTATCATGGCCAGGTTTCGATCTCGGAGCCAGTTTGTTTCTCGAAGTTGACGAATTTGTGTGTATTTAGGGTTTTTGAGAATATTCCCATGGAATCTTGCCCTGCAACTGCTAAAGATTCATCGTTCTTACGAAGATCCAGACTTATAGTAGTCCTCTCATGGAAAGGTTTCGATCTCGGAGCCAGTTTGTTTTTCGAAGTTGACGAATTTGTGTGTGTTTAGGGTTTTTGAGAATATTCCCATGGAATCTTGCACTGCAACTGCTAAAGATTCCTCGTTCTTACGAAGTTTCAGACTTATAGTAGTCCTCTCATAGCCATGTTTCGAACTCGGAGCCAGTTTGTTTCTCGAAATTGACGAATTCGTGTGTGTTTTGGGTTTTTGAGAATATTCCTTTGGAATATCTTGTCGTGCATCTGCTAAAGATCCATATCGTTCTTACGAAGATCCAGACCTATAATAGTAATCTCATGGCCAGGTTTCGATCTCAGAGCCAGTTTATCTCTCGAAGTTGACGAATTCATGTGTGTTTAGGGTTTTTGAGAATATTCCCATGGAATCTTGCCCTGCAACTGCTAAAGATTCATCGTTCTTACGAAGTTCCAGACTTATAGTAGTCCTCTCATGGCCAGGTTTCGATCTCGGAGCCAGTTTGTTTCTTGAAGTTGACGAATTCGTGTGTGTTTGAGGTTTTTGAGAATATTCGCATGGAATCTTTACCTGCAAGTCCTAAAGATTCATCGTTCTTACAAAGATACAGACCTATAGTAGTCCTCTCATGGCCAGTTTGTTTCGATCTCAGAGCCAGTTTGTTTCTCGAAGTTGACGAATTCGTGTGTGTTTTGGGTTTTTGAGAATATTCCCATGGAATCTTTCCCTGCAACTGCTAAAGATTCATCGTTCTTACGAAGTTCTAGACTTATAGTAGTCCTATCATGGCCAGGTTTCGATCTCGGAGCCAGTTTGTTTCTCGAAGTTGACGAATTTGTGTGTATTTAGGGTTTTTGAGAATATTCCCATGGAATCTTGCCCTGCAACTGCTAAAGATTCATCGTTCTTACGAAGATCCAGACTTATAGTAGTCCTCTCATGGAAAGGTTTCGATCTCGGAGCCAGTTTGTTTTTCGAAGTTGACGAATTTGTGTGTGTTTAGGGTTTTTGAGAATATTCCCATGGAATCTTGCCCTGCAACTGCTAAAGATTCATCGTTCTTACGAAGTTCCTGACTTATAGTAGTCCTCTCATGGCCAGGTTTCGATCTCGGAGCCAGTTTATTTCTCGAAGTTGACGAATTCGTGTGTGTTTAGGATTGATGACAATATTCTCATAGAATCTTACCCGGAAACTGCTAAAGATTCATCGTTCTTACGAAGTTAAAGACTTATAGTAGTCCTCTCATGGCCATGTTTCGAACTCGGAGCCAGTTTATTTCTCGAAGTTGACGATTTCGTGTGTGTTTTGGGTTTTTGAGAATATTCCCTTGGAATATCTTGTCGTGCATCTGCTAAAGATCCATATCATTTTTACGAAGATCCATACCTATGATAGTAATCTCATGGCCAGGTTTCGATCTCAGAGCCAGTTTGTCTCTCGAAGTTGACGAATTCATGTGTGCTTAGGGTTTTTGAGAATATTCCCACGGAATCTTGCCCTGCAAATGCTAAAGATTCATCGTTCTTACGAAGTTCCAGACTTATCGTAGTCCTCTCATGGCCAAGTTTCGATCTCGGAGCCAGTTTGTTTCTTGAATAATTTGACGAATTCGTGTGTGTTTGGGGTTTTTTAGAATATTCCCATGGAATCTTTACCTGCAAGTGCTAAAGATTCATCGTTATTACAAAGGTCCATACCTATAGTAGTCCTCTCATGGCCAGGTTTCGATCTCAGAGCCAGTTTGTTTCTCGAAGTTGACGAATTCGTGTGTGTTTTGGGTTTTTGAGAATATTCCCATAGAATCTTGCCCTGCAACTGCTAAAGACTCATTGTTCTTACGAAGATCCAGACTTATAGTAGTCCTCTCATGGCAAGGTTTCGATCTCGGAGCCAGTTTGTTTCTCTAAGTTGAAGAATTTGTGTGTGCTTAGGGTTTTTGAGAATATTCCCATGGAATCTTGCCCTGCAACTGCTAAAGATTCATCGTTCTTACGAAGTTCCAGACTTATAGTAGTCCTCTCATGGCCAGGTTTCGATCTCGGAGCCAGTTTATTTCTCGAAGTTGACGAATTCGTGTGTGTTTAGGGTTTATGACAATATTCTCATAGAATCTTACCCGGAAACTGCTAAATATTCATCGTTCTTACGAAGATCCATACCTATAGTAGTCATCTCATGGCGAGGTTTCGATCTTGGAGCCAGTTTGTTTCTCGAAGATGACGAATTCATGTGTGTTTAGGGTTTTTGAGAATATTCCCATGGAATCTTGCCCTGCAACTGCTAAAGATTCATCGTTCTTACGAAGTTCCAGACTTATAGTAGTCCTCTCATGGCCATATTTCGAACTCGGAGCCAGTTTATTTCTCGAAGTTGACGAATTCGTGTGTGTTTTAGGTTTTTGAGAATATTCCCTTGGAATATCTTGTCGTGCATCTGCTAAAGATCCATATCGTTCTTACGAAGATCCAGACCTATAATAGTAATCTCATGGCCAGGTTTCGATCTCAGAGCCAGTTTGTCTCTCGAAGTTGACGAATTCATGTGTGGTTAGGGTTTTTGAGAATATTCCCATGGAATCTTGCCCTGCAACTGCTAAAGATTCATCGTTCTTACGAAGTTCCAGAATTATAGTAGTCCTCTCATGGCCAGGTTTCGATCTCGGAGCCAGTTTGTTTCTTGAAGTTGACGAATTCGTGTGTGTTTGGGGTTTTTGAGAATATTCCCATGGAATCTTTACCTGCAAGTGCTAAAGATTCATCGTTCTTACAAAGATCCAGACCTATAGTAGTCCTCTCATGGCCAGGTTTCGATCTCAGAGCCAGTTTGTTTCTCGAAGTTGACGAATTCTTGTGTGTTTTGGGTTTTTGAGAATATTCCCATGGAATCTTGCCCTGCAACTGCTAAAGATTCATCGTTCTTACGAAGTTCCTGACTTATAGTAGTCCTCTCATGGACAGGTTTCGATCTCGGAGCCAGTTTGTTTCTTGAAGTTGACGAATTCATGTGTGTTTAGGATTTTTGAGAATATTCCCATGGAATCTTGCCATGCAACTGCTAAAGATTCATTGTTCTTACGAAGTTCCAGACTTATAGTTGTCCTCTCATGGCCAGGTTTCGATCTCGGAGCCAGTTTTTTTCTCAAAGTCGACGAATTCGTGTGAGTTTAGGGTTTTTGAGAATATTCCCATGGAATCTTGTCCTGCAACTGCTAAAGATTCATCGTTCTTACGAAGATCCAGACCGATAGTAGTCCTCTCATGGCCAGGTTTCGATCTCGGAGCCAGTTTGTTTCTTGAAGTTGACGAATTCGTGTGTGTTTGGGGTTTTTGAGAATATTCCCATGGAATCTTTACCTGCAACTGCTAAAGATTTTTCATTCTCACGAAGTTCATGACTTATAGTAGTCCTCTCATGGCCAGGTATCGATATCGGAGCCAGTTTGTTTCTTGAAGTTGACGAATTCGTGTGTGTTTGGGGTTTTGAGAATATTCCCATGGAATGTTTACCTGCAAGTGCTAAAGATTCATCGTTCTTACAAAGATCCAGACTTATAGTAGTCCTCTCATGGCCAGGTTTCTATCTCAGAGCCAGTTTGTTTTCTCGAAGTTGACGAATTCGTGTGTGTTTTGGGTTTTTGAGAATATTCTCATGAAATCTTTACCTGCAACTGCTAAAGATTTATCGTTCTTACGAAGATCAAGACTTATAGTAGTCCTCTCATGGCAAGGTTTCGATCTCGGAGCCAGTTTGTTTCTCGAAGTTGATGAATTTGTGTGTTTTTAGGTTTTTTGAGAATATTCCCATGGAATCTTGCCCTGCAGCTGCTAAAGATTCATCGTTCTTACGAAGTTCCTGACTTATAGTAGTCCTGTCATGGACAGGTTTCGATCTCGGAGCCAGTTTGTTTCTTGAAGTTGACGAATTCATGTGTGTTTAGGATTTTTAAGAATATTCCCATGGAATCTTGCCATGCAACTGCTAAAGATTCATTGTTCTTACGATGTTCCAGACTTATAGTAGTCCTCTCATGGCAAGGTTTCGATCTCGGAGCTAGTTTTTTTCTCAAAGTCGACGAATTCGTGTGAGTTTAGGGTTTTTGAGAATATTCCCATGGAATCTTGTCCTGCAACTGCTAAAGATTCATCGTTCTTACGAAGATCCAGACCGATAGTAGTCCTCTCATGGCCAGGTTTCGATCTCGGAGCCAGTTTGTTTCTCGAAGTTGACGAATTCGTGTGTGTTTAGGGTTTTGAGAATATTCCCATGGAATCTTGCCCTGCAACTGCTAAAGATTCATCGTTCTTACGAAGTTCCTGACTTATAGTAGTCCTCTCATGTACAGGTTTCGATCCCGGAGCCAGTTTTTTTCTCAAAGTCGACGAATTCGTGTGAGTTTAGGGTTTTTGAGAATATTCCCATGGAATCTTGCCCTGCAACTGCTAAAGATTCATCGTTTACGAAGTTTCAGACTTATAGTAGTCCTCTCATAGCCATGTTTCGAACTCGGAGCCAGTTTGTTTCTCGAAATTGACGAATTCGTGTGTGTTTTGGGTTTTTGAGAATATTCCTTTGGAATATCTTGTCGTGCATCTGCTAAAGATCCATATCTTTCTTACGAAGATCCAGACCTATAATAGTAATCTCATGGCCAGGTTTCGATCTCAGAGCCAGTTTATCTCTCGAAGTTGACGAATTCATGTGTGTTTAGGGTTTTTGAGAATATTCCCATGGAATCTTGCCCTGCAACTGCTAAAGATTCATCGTTCTTACGAAGTTCCAGACTTATAGTAGTCCTCTCATGGCCAGGTTTCGATCTCGGAGCCAGTTTGTTTCTTGAAGTTGACGAATTCGTGTGTGTTTGGGGTTTTTGAGAATATTCGCATGGAATCTTTACCTGCAAGTCCTAAAGATTCATCGTTCTTACAAAGATACAGACCTATAGTAGTCCTCTCATGGCCAGTTTGTTTCGATCTCAGAGCCAGTTTGTTTCTCGAAGTTGACGAATTCGTGTGTGTTTTGGGTTTTTGAGAATATTCCCATGGAATCTTGCCCTGCAACTGCTAAAGATTCATCGTTCTTACGAAGTTCTAGACTTATAGTAGTCCTATCATGGCCAGGTTTCGATCTCGGAGCCAGTTTGTTTCTCGAAGTTGACGAATTTGTGTGTATTTAGGGTTTTTGAGAATATTCCCATGGAATCTTGCCCTGCAACTGCTAAAGATTCATCGTTCTTACGAAGATCCAGACTTATAGTAGTCCTCTCATGGAAAGGTTTCGATCTCGGAGCCAGTTTGTTTTTCGAAGTTGACGAATTTGTGTGTGTTTAGGGTTTTTGAGAATATTCCCATGGAATCTTGCACTGCAACTGCTAAAGATTCCTCGTTCTTACGAAGTTTCAGACTTATAGTAGTCCTCTCATAGCCATGTTTCGAACTCGGAGCCAGTTTGTTTCTCGAAATTGACGAATTCGTGTGTGTTTTGGGTTTTTGAGAATATTCCTTTGGAATATCTTGTCGTGCATCTGCTAAAGATCCATATCGTTCTTACGAAGATCCAGACCTATAATAGTAATCTCATGGCCAGGTTTCGATCTCAGAGCCAGTTTATCTCTCGAAGTTGACGAATTCATGTGTGTTTAGGGTTTTTGAGAATATTCCCATGGAATCTTGCCCTGCAACTGCTAAAGATTCATCGTTCTTACGAAGTTCCAGACTTATAGTAGTCCTCTCATGGCCAGGTTTCGATCTCGGAGCCAGTTTGTTTCTTGAAGTTGACGAATTCGTGTGTGTTTGAGGTTTTTGAGAATATTCGCATGGAATCTTTACCTGCAAGTCCTAAAGATTCATCGTTCTTACAAAGATACAGACCTATAGTAGTCCTCTCATGGCCAGTTTGTTTCGATCTCAGAGCCAGTTTGTTTCTCGAAGTTGACGAATTCGTGTGTGTTTTGGGTTTTTGAGAATATTCCCATGGAATCTTTCCCTGCAACTGCTAAAGATTCATCGTTCTTACGAAGTTCTAGACTTATAGTAGTCCTCTCATGGCCAGGTTTCGATCTCGGAGCCAGTTTGTTTCTCGAAGTTGACGAATTTGTGTGTGTTTAGGGTTTTTGAGAATATTCCCATGGAATCTTGCCCTGCAACTGCTAAAGATTCATCGTTCTTACGAAGTTCCTGACTTATAGTAGTCCTCTCATGGCCAGGTTTCGATCTCGGAGCCAGTTTGTTTCTCGAAGTTGACGAATTCGTGTGTGTTTGGGGTTTTTGAGAATATTCCCATGGAATCTTGCCCTGCAACTGCTAAAGATTCATTGTTCTTACGAAGATCCAGACCTATAGTAGTCCTCTCATGGCCAGGTTTCGATCTCGGAGCCAGTTTGTTTCTCGAAGTTGACGAATTCGTGTGTGTTTAGGGTTTTTGAGAATATTCCCATGGAATCTTTCCCTGCAACTGCTAAATATTCATCGTTCTTACGAAGATCCAGACTTATAGTAGTCCTCTCATGGCCAGGTTTCGATCTCGGAGCCAGTTTGTTTCTCGAAGTTTACGAATCCGTGTGTGTTTAGGGTTTTTGAGAATATTTCCATGGAATCTTGCCCTGCAACTGCTAAAGATTCATTGTTCTTACGATGTTCCAGACTTATAGTAGTCCTCTCATGGCAAGGTTTCGATCTCGGAGCCAGTTTTTTTCTCAAAGTCGACGAATTCGTGTGAGTTTAGGGTTTTTGAGAATATTCCCATGGAATCTTGTCCTGCAACTGCTAAAGATTCATCGTTCTTACGAAGATCCAGACCGATAGTAGTCCTCTCATGGCCAGGTTTCGATCTCGGAGCCAGTTTGTTTCTCGAAGTTGACGAATTCGTGTGTGTTTAGGGTTTTGAGAATATTCCCATGGAATCTTGCCCTGCAACTGCTAAAGATTCATCGTTCTTACGAAGTTCCTGACTTATAGTAGTCCTCTCATGTACAGGTTTCGATCCCGGAGCCAGTTTTTTTCTCAAAGTCGACGAATTCGTGTGAGTTTAGGGTTTTTGAGAATATTCCCATGGAATCTTGCCCTGCAACTGCTAAAGATTCATCGTTTACGAAGTTTCAGACTTATAGTAGTCCTCTCATAGCCATGTTTCGAACTCGGAGCCAGTTTGTTTCTCGAAATTGACGAATTCGTGTGTGTTTTGGGTTTTTGAGAATATTCCTTTGGAATATCTTGTCGTGCATCTGCTAAAGATCCATATCTTTCTTACGAAGATCCAGACCTATAATAGTAATCTCATGGCCAGGTTTCGATCTCAGAGCCAGTTTATCTCTCGAAGTTGACGAATTCATGTGTGTTTAGGGTTTTTGAGAATATTCCCATGGAATCTTGCCCTGCAACTGCTAAAGATTCATCGTTCTTACGAAGTTCCAGACTTATAGTAGTCCTCTCATGGCCAGGTTTCGATCTCTGAGCCAGTTTGTTTCTTGAAGTTGACGAATTCGTGTGTGTTTGGGGTTTTTGAGAATATTCCCATGGAATCTTTACCTGCAAGTCCTAAAGATTCATCGTTCTTACAAAGATCCAGACCTATAGTAGTCCTCTCATGGCGAGGTTTCGATCTCAGAGCCAGTTTGTTTCTCGAAGTTGACGAATTCGTGTGTGTTTTGGGTTTTTGAGAATATTCCCATGGAATCTTGCCCTGCAACTTCTAAAGATTCATCGTTCTTACGAAGTTCTAGACTTATAGTAGTCCTCTCATGGCCAGGTTTCGATCTCGGAGCCAGTTTGTTTCTCGAAGTTGAAGAATTTGTGTGTGTTTAGGGTTTTTGAGAATATTCCCATGGAATCTTGCCCTGCAACTGCTAAAGATTCATCGTTCTTACGAAGATCCAGACTTATAGTAGTCCTCTCATGGCAAGGTTTCGATCTCGGAGCCAGTTTGTTTCTCGAAGTTGACGAATTTGTGTGTGTTTAGGGTTTTTGAGAATATTCCCATGGAATCTTGCCCTGCAACTGCTAAAGATTCATCGTTCTTACGAAGATCCAGACTTATAGTAGTCCTCTCATGGCAAGGTTTCGATCTCGGAGCCAGTTTGTTTTTCGAAGTTGACGAATTTGTGTGTGTTTAGGGTTTTTGAGAATATTCCCATGGAATCTTGCCCTGCAACTGCTAAAGATTCATCGTTCTTACGAAGTTCCTGACTTATAGTAGTCCTCTCATGGCCAGGTTTCGATCTCGGAGCCAGTTTGTTTCTCGAATTTTACGAATTCATGTGTGTTTAGGATTTTTGAGAATATTCTCATGGAATCTTGCCATGCAACTGCTAAAGATTCATCGTTCTTACGAAGTTCCAGACTTATAGTAGTCCTCTCATGGCCAGGATTTGATCTCGGAGCCAGTTTCTCGAAGTTGACGAATTCGTGTGAGTTTATGGTTTATGACAATATTCCCATGGAATCTTGCCCTGCAACTGCTAAAGATTCATCGTTCTTACGAAGATCCAGACTTATAGTAGTCCTCTCATGGCCAGGTTTCGATCTCGGAGCCAGTTTGTTTCTCGAAGTTTATGAATTCATGTGTGTTTAGGATTTTTGAGAATATTCCCATGGAATCTTGCCATGCAACTGCTAAAGATTCATCGTTCTTACGAAGTTGCTGACTTATTGTAGTCCTCTCATGGCAAGGTTTCGATCTCGGAGCCAGTTTGTTTCTCGAAGTTGACGAATGCGTGTGTGTTTGGGGTTTTTGAGAATATTCCCATGGAATCTTGCCCTGCAACTGCTAAAGATTTATCGTTCTTACGAAGTTCCAGACTTATAGTAGTCCTCTCATGGCCATGTTTCGAACTCGGAGCCAGTTTGTTTATCGAAATTGATGAATTCGTGTGTGTTTTGGGTTTTTTAGAATATTCCCTTGGAATATCTTGTCGTGCATCTGCTAAAGATCCATTTCGTTCATACGAAGATCCAGACCTATAATAGTAAACTCATGGCCAGGTTTCGATCTCAGAGCCAGTTTGTCTATCGAAGTTGACGAATTCATGTGTGTTTAGGGTTTTTGAGAATATTTCCATGGAATCTTGCCCTGCAACTTCTAAAGATTCATCGTTCTTACGAAGTTCCAGACTTATAGTAGTCTTCTCATGGCCAGCTTTCGATCTCGGAGCCAGTTTGTTTCTTGAAGTTGACGAATTCGTCTGTGTTTGGGGTTTTTGAGAATATTCCCATGGAATCTTTACCTGCAAGTGCTAAAGATTCATCGTTCTTATAAAGATCCAGACCTATAGTAGTCCTCTCATGGCCAGGTTTCGATCTCAGAGCCAGTTTGTTTCTCGAAGTTGACGAATTCGTGTGTGTTTTGGGTTTTTGAGAATATTCCCATGGAATCTTGCCCTGCAACTGCTAAAGATTCATCGTTCTTACGAAGATCAAGACTTATAGTAGTCCTCTCATGGCAAGGTTTCGATCTCGGAGCCAGTTTGTTTTTCGAAGTTAACGAATTTGTGTGTGTTTAGGGTTTTTGAGAATATTCCCATGGAATCTTGCCCTGCAACTGCTAAAGATTCATCGTTCTTACGAAGATCAAGACTTATAGTAGTCCTCTCATGGCAAGGTTTCGATCTCGGAGCCAGTTTGTTTTTCGAAGTTGACGAATTTGTGTGTGTTTAGGGTTTTTGAGAATATTCCCATGGAATCTTGCCCTGCAACTGCTAAAGATTCATCGTTCTTACGAAGTTCCTGACTTATAGTAGTCCTCTCATGGCCAGGTTTCGATCTCGGAGCCAGTTTGTTTCTCGAAGTTGACGAATTCGTGTGTGTTTGGGGTTTTTGAGAATATTCCCATGGAATCTTGCCCTGCAACTGCTAAAGATTCATTGTTCTTACGAAGATCCAGACCTATAGTAGTCCTCTCATGGCCAGGTTTCGATCTCGGAGCCAGTTTGTTTCTCGAAGTTGACGAATTCGTGTGTGTTTAGGGTTTTTGAGAATATTCCCATGGAATCTTGCCCTGCAACTGCTAAAGATTCATCGTTCTTACGAAGATCCAGACTTATAGTAGTCCTCTCATGGAAAGGTTTCGATCTCGGAGCCAGTTTGTTTTTCGAAGTTGACGAATTTGTGTGTGTTTAGGGTTTTTGAGAATATTCCCATGGAATCTTGCACTGCAACTGCTAAAGATTCCTCGTTCTTACGAAGTTTCAGACTTATAGTAGTCCTCTCATAGCCATGTTTCGAACTCGGAGCCAGTTTGTTTCTCGAAATTGACGAATTCGTGTGTGTTTTGGGTTTTTGAGAATATTCCTTTGGAATATCTTGTCGTGCATCTGCTAAAGATCCATATCGTTCTTACGAAGATCCAGACCTATAATAGTAATCTCATGGCCAGGTTTCGATCTCAGAGCCAGTTTATCTCTCGAAGTTGACGAATTCATGTGTGTTTAGGGTTTTTGAGAATATTCCCATGGAATCTTGCCCTGCAACTGCTAAAGATTCATCGTTCTTACGAAGTTCCAGACTTATAGTAGTCCTCTCATGGCCAGGTTTCGATCTCGGAGCCAGTTTGTTTCTTGAAGTTGACGAATTCGTGTGTGTTTGGGGTTTTTGAGAATATTCGCATGGAATCTTTACCTGCAAGTCCTAAAGATTCATAGTTCTTACAAAGATACAGACCTATAGTAGTCCTCTCATGGCCAGTTTGTTTCGATCTCAGAGCCAGTTTGTTTCTCGAAGTTGACGAATTCGTGTGTGTTTTGGGTTTTTGAGAATATTCCCATGGAATCTTGCCCTGCAACTGCTAAAGATTCATCGTTCTTACGAAGTTCTAGACTTATAGTAGTCCTATCATGGCCAGGTTTCGATCTCGGAGCCAGTTTGTTTCTCGAAGTTGACGAATTTGTGTGTATTTAGGGTTTTTGAGAATATTCCCATGGAATCTTGCCCTGCAACTGCTAAAGATTCATCGTTCTTACGAAGATCCAGACTTATAGTAGTCCTCTCATGGAAAGGTTTCGATCTCGGAGCCAGTTTGTTTTTCGAAGTTGACGAATTTGTGTGTGTTTAGGGTTTTTGAGAATATTCCCATGGAATCTTGCCCTGCAACTGCTAAAGATTCATCGTTCTTACGAAGTTCCTGACTTATAGTAGTCCTCTCATGGCCAGGTTTCGATCTCGGAGCCAGTATGTTTCTCGAAGTTTACGAATTCATGTGTGTTTAGGATTTTTGAAAATATTCCCATGGAATCTTGCCATGCAACTGCTAAAGATTCATCGTTCTTACGAAGTTCTAGACTTATAATACTCCTCTCATGGCCAGGATTCGATCTCGGAGCCAGTTTGTTTCTCGAAGTTGACGAATTCGTGTGTGTTTAGCGTTTATGACAATATTCCGATGGCATCTTACCCGGAAACTGCTAAAGATTCATCGTTCTTACGAAGATCGAGACCTATAGTAGTCTTCTCATGGCGAGGTTTCGGTCTCGGAGCCAGTTTGTTTCTCGAAGTTGACGAATTCGTGTGTGTTTGGGGTTTTTGAGAATATTCCCTTGAAATCTTGCCCCGCAACTGCTAAAGATTCATTGTTCTTACGAAGATCCAGACCTATAGTAGTCCTTTCATGGCTAGGTTTCGATCTCGGAGCCAGTTTGTTTCTCGAAGTTGATGAATTCGTGTGTGTTTAGGGTTTTTGAGAATATTCCCATGGAATCTTTCCCTGCAACTGCTAAAGATTCATCGTTCTTACGAAGATCCAGACTTATAGTAGTCCTCTCATGGCCAGGTTTCGATCTCGGAGCCAGTTTGTTTCTCGAAGTTTACGAATTCGTGTCTGTTTAGGGTTTTTGAGAATATTCCTATGGAATCTTCCCCTGCAACTGCTAAAGATTCATCGTTCTTATGAAGTTCCAGACTTATAGTAGTCCTTTCATGGCCAGGTTTCGATCTCGGAGCCAGTTTGTTTCTCGAAGTTGACGAATTCGTGTGTGTTTAGGGTTTTTGAGAATATTCCCATGGAATCTTTACCTGCAAGTGCTAAAGATTCATCGTTCTTACAAAGATCCAAACCTATAGTAGTCCTCTCATGGCCAGGTTTTGATCTCAGAGCCAGTTTGTTTCTTGAAGTTGACGAATTCGTGTGTGTTTGAGGTTTTTGAGAATATTCCCATGGAATCTTTACCTGCAAGTGCTAAAGATTCATCGTTCTTACAAAGATCCAGACCTATGGTAGTCCTCTCATGGCCAGGTTTCGATCTCAGAGCCAGTTTGTTTCTCGAAGTTGACGAATTCGTGTGTGTTTCAGGGTTTTTGAGAATATTCCCATGGAATCTTGCCCTGCAACTGCTAAAGATTCATCGTTCTTACGAAGTTCTAGACTTATAATACTCCTCTCATGGCCAGGATTCGATCTCGGAGCCAGTTTGTTTCTCGAAGTTGACGAATTCGTGTGTGTTTGGGGTTTTTGAGAATATTCGCATGGAATCTTTACCTGCAAGTCCTAAAGATTCATCGTTCTTACAAAGATACAGACCTATAGTAGTCCTCTCATGGCCAGTTTGTTTCGATCTCAGAGCCAGTTTGTTTCTCGAAGTTGACGAATTCGTGTGTGTTTTGGGTTTTTGAGAATATTCCCATGGAATCTTGCCCTGCAACTGCTAAAGATTCATCGTTCTTACGAAGTTCTAGACTTATAGTAGTCCTATCATGGCCAGGTTTCGATCTCGGAGCCAGTTTGTTTCTCGAAGTTGACGAATTTGTGTGTATTTAGGGTTTTTGAGAATATTCCCATGGAATCTTGCCCTGCAACTGCTAAAGATTCATCGTTCTTACGAAGATCCAGACTTATAGTAGTCCTCTCATGGAAAGGTTTCGATCTCGGAGCCAGTTTGTTTTTCGAAGTTGACGAATTTGTGTGTGTTTAGGGTTTTTGAGAATATTCCCATGGAATCTTGCCCTGCAACTGCTAAAGATTCATCGTTCTTACGAAGTTCCTGACTTATAGTAGTCCTCTCATGGCCAGGTTTCGATCTCGGAGCCAGTTTGTTTCTCGAAGTTTACGAATTCGTGTGTGTTTAGGGTTTTTGAGAATATTCCTATGGAATCTTCCCCTGCAACTGCTAAAGATTCATCGTTCTTACGAAGTTCCAGACTTATAGTAGTCCTTTCATGGCCAGGTTTCGATCTCGGAGCCAGTTTGTTTCTCGAAGTTGACGAATTCGTGTGTGTTTAGGGTTTTTGAGAATATTCCCATGGAATCTTTACCTGCAAGTGCTAAAGATTCATCGTTCTTACAAAGATCCAAACCTATAGTAGTCCTCTCATGGCCAGGTTTCGATCTCAGAGCCAGTTTGTTTCTTGAAGTTGACGAATTCGTGTGTGTTTGAGGTTTTTGAGAATATTCCCATGGAATCTTTACCTGCAAGTGCTAAAGATTCATCGTCCTTACAAAGATCCAGACCTATGGTAGTCCTCTCATGGACATGTTTCGATCTCAGAGCCAGTTTGTTTCTCGAAGTTGATGAATTCGTGTGTGTTTTAGGGTTTTTGAGAATATTCCCATGGAATCTTGCCCTGCAACTGCTAAAGATTCATCGTTCTTACGAAGTTCATGACTTATAGTAGTCCTCTCATGGCCAGGTTTCGATCTCGGAGTCAGTTTGTTTCTTGAAGTTGACGAATTCGTGTGTGTTTGGGGTTTTAAAGAATATTCCCATGGAATCTTTACCTGCAACTGCTAAAGATTCATCGTTCTCACGAAGTTCATTACTTATAGTAGTCCTCTCATGGACAGGTATCGATATCGGAGCCAGTTTGTTTCTTGAAGTTGACGAATTCGTGTGTGTTTGGGGTTTTTGAGAATATTCCCATGGAATCTTTACCTGCAAGTGCTAAAGATTCATCGTTCCTACAAAGATCCAGACCTATAGTAGTCCTCTCATGGCCAGGTTTCGATCTCAGAGCCAGTTTTTTTTCTCAAAGTCGACGAATTCGTGTGAGTTTAGGGTTTTTGAGAATATTCCCATGGAATCTTGTCCTGCAACTGCTAAAGATTCATCATTCTTACGAAGATCCAGACCGATAGTAGTCCTCTCATGGCCAGGTTTCGATCTCGGAGCCAGTTTGTTTCTCGAAGTTGACGAATTCGTGTGTGTTTAGGGTTTTTGAGAATATTCCCATGGAATCTTGCACTGCAACTGCTAAAGATTCATCGTTCTTACGAAGTTTCAGACTTATAGTAGTCCTCTCATAGCCATGTTTCGAACTCGGAGCCAGTTTGTTTCTCGAAATTGACGAATTCGTGTGTGTTTTGGGTTTTTGAGAATATTCCTTTGGAATATCTTGTCGTGCATCTGCTAAAGATCCATATCGTTCTTACGAAGATCCAGACCTATAATAGTAATCTCATGGCCAGGTTTCGATCTCAGAGCCAGTTTATCTCTCGAAGTTGACGAATTCATGTGTGTTTAGGGTTTTTGAGAATATTCCCATGGAATCTTGCCCTGCAACTGCTAAAGATTCATCGTTCTTACGAAGTTCCAGACTTATAGTAGTCCTCTCATGGCCAGGTTTCGATCTCGGAGCCAGTTTGTTTCTTGAAGTTGACGAATTCGTGTGTGTTTGGGGTTTTTGAGAATATTCGCATGGAATCTTTACCTGCAAGTCCTAAAGATTCATAGTTCTTACAAAGATACAGACCTATAGTAGTCCTCTCATGGCCAGTTTGTTTCGATCTCAGAGCCAGTTTGTTTCTCGAAGTTGACGAATTCGTGTGTGTTTTGGGTTTTTGAGAATATTCCCATGGAATCTTGCCCTGCAACTGCTAAAGATTCATCGTTCTTACGAAGTTCTAGACTTATAGTAGTCCTATCATGGCCAGGTTTCGATCTCGGAGCCAGTTTGTTTCTCGAAGTTGACGAATTTATGTGTATTTAGGGTTTTTGAGAATATTCCCATGGAATCTTGCCCTGCAACTGCTAAAGATTCATCGTTCTTACGAAGTTCCAGACTTATAGTAGTCCTCTCATGGCCAGGTTTCGATCTCGGAGCCAGTTTGTTTCTTGAAGTTGACGAATTCGTGTGTGTTTGGGGTTTTTGAGAATATTCCCATGGAATCTTTACCTGCAAGTGCTAAAGATTCATCGTTCTTACAAAGATCCAGACCTATAGTAGTCCTCTCATGGCCAGGTTTCGATCTCAGAGCCAGTTTGTTTCTCGAAGTTGACGAATTCGTGTGTGTTTTGGGTTTTTGAGAATATTCCCATGGAATCTTTCCCTGCAACTGCTAAAGACTCATCGTTCTTACGAAGATCCAGACTTATAGTAGTCCTCTCATGGCAAGGTTTCGATCTCGGAGCCAGTTTGTTTCTCGAAGTTGACGAATTTGTGTGTGTTTAGGGTTTTTGAGAATATTCCCATGGAATCTTGCCCTGCAACTGCTAAAGATTCATCGTTCTTACGAAGATCCAGACTTATAGTAGTCCTCTCATGGCAAGGTTTCGATCTCGGAGCCAGTTTGTTTTTCGAAGTTGACGAATTTGTGTGTGTTTAGGGTTTTTGAGAATATTCCCATGGAATCTTGCCCTGCAACTGCTAAAGATTCATCGTTCTTACGAAGTTCCTGACTTATAGTAGTCCTCTCATGGCCAGGTTTCGATCTCGGAGCCAGTTTGTTTCTCGAAGTTGACGAATTCGTGTGTGTTTGGGGTTTTTGAGAATATTCCCATGGAATCTTGCCCTGCAACTGCTAAAGATTCATTGTTCTTACGAAGATCCAGACCTATAGTAGTCCTCTCATGGCCAGGTTTCGATCTCGGAGCCAGTTTGTTTCTCGAAGTTGACGAATTCGTGTGTGTTTAGGGTTTTTGAGAATATTCCCATGGAATCTTGCCCTGCAACTGCTAAAGATTCATCGTTCTTACGAAGATCCAGACTTATAGTAGTCCTCTCATGGAAAGGTTTCGATCTCGGAGCCAGTTTGTTTTTCGAAGTTGACGAATTTGTGTGTGTTTAGGGTTTTTGAGAATATTCCCATGGAATCTTGCCCTGCAACTGCTAAAGATTCATCGTTCTTACGAAGTTCCTGACTTATAGTAGTCCTCTCATGGCCAGGTTTCGATCTCGGAGCCAGTATGTTTCTCGAAGTTTACGAATTCATGTGTGTTTAGGATTTTTGAAAATATTCCCATGGAATCTTGCCATGCAACTGCTAAAGATTCATCGTTCTTACGAAGTTCTAGACTTATAATACTCCTCTCATGGCCAGGATTCGATCTCGGAGCCAGTTTGTTTCTCGAAGTTGACGAATTCGTGTGTGTTTAGCGTTTATGACAATATTCCGATGGCATCTTACCCGGAAACTGCTAAAGATTCATCGTTCTTACGAAGATCGAGACCTATAGTAGTCATCTCATGGCGAGGTTTCGGTCTCGGAGCCAGTTTGTTTCTCGAAGTTGACGAATTCGTGTGTGTTTGGGGTTTTTGAGAATATTCCCTTGGAATCTTGCCCTGCAACTGCTAAAGATTCATTGTTCTTACGAAGATCCAGACCTATAGTAGTCCTCTCATGGCTAGGTTTCGATCTCGGAGCCAGTTTGTTTCTCGAAGTTGATGAATTCGTGTGTGTTTAGGGTTTTTGAGAATATTCCCATGGAATCTTTCCCTGCAACTGCTAAAGATTCATCGTTCTTACGAAGATCCAGACTTATAGTAGTCCTCTCATGGCCAGGTTTCGATCTCGGAGCCAGTTTGTTTCTCGAAGTTTACGAATTCGTGTCTGTTTAGGGTTTTTGAGAATATTCCTATGGAATCTTCCCCTGCAACTGCTAAAGATTCATCGTTCTTACGAAGTTCCAGACTTATAGTAGGCCTTTCATGGCCAGGTTTCGATCTCGGAGCCAGTTTGTTTCTCGAAGTTGACGAATTCGTGTGTGTTTAGGGTTTTTGAGAATATTCCCATGGAATCTTTACCTGCAAGTGCTAAAGATTCATCGTTCTTACAAAGATCCAAACCTATAGTAGTCCTCTCATGGCCAGGTTTTGATCTCAGAGCCAGTTTGTTTCTTGAAGTTGACGAATTCGTGTGTGTTTGAGATTTTTGAGAATATTCCCATGGAATCTTTACCTGCAAGTGCTAAAGATTCATCGTTCTTACAAAGTTCCAGACCTATGGTAGTCCTCTCATGGCCAGGTTTCGATCTCAGAGCCAGTTTGTTTCTCGAAGTTGACGAATTCGTGTGTGTTTTAGGGTTTTTGAGAATATTCCCATGGAATCTTGCCCTGCAACTGCTAAAGATTCATCGTTCTTACGAAGTTCTAGACTTATAATACTCCTCTCATGGCCAGGATTCGATCTCGGAGCCAGTTTGTTTCTCGAAGTTGACGAATTCGTGTGTGTTTAGCGTTTATGACAATATTCCGATGCATCTTACCCGGAAACTGCTAAAGATTCATCGTTCTTACGAAGATCGAGACCTATAGTAGTCATCTCATGGCGAGGTTTCGATCTCGGAGCCAGTTTGTTTCTCGAAGTTGACGAATTCATGTGTGTTTATGATTTTTGAAAATATTCCCATGGAATCTTGCCCTGCAACTGCTAAAGATTCATCGTTCTTACGAATTTCCTGACTTATAGTAGTCCTCTCATAGCTAGGTTTCGGTCTCGGAGCCAGTTTGTTTCTCGAAGTTGACGAATTCGTGTGTGTTTGGGGTTTTTGAGAATATTCCCATGGAATCTTTCCCTGCAACTGCTAAAGATTCATTGTTCTTACGAAGATCCAGACCTATAGTAGTCCTCTCATGGCCAGGTTTCGATCTCGGAGCCAGTTTGTTTCTCGAAGTTGATGAATTCGTGTGTGTTTAAGGTTTTTGAGAATATTCCCATGGAATCTTTCCCTGCAACTGCTAAAGATTCATCGTTCTTACTAAGATCCAAACTTATAGTAGTCCTCTCATGGCCAGGTTTCGATCTCGGAGCCAGTTTGTTTCTCGAAGTTTACGAATTCGTGTGTGTTTAGGGTTTTCGAGAATATTCCTATGGAATCTTCCCCTGCAACTGCTAAAGATTCATCGTTCTTACGAAGTTCCAGACTTATAGTAGTCCTTTCATGGCCAGGTTTCGATCTCGGAGCCAGTTTGTTTCTCGAAGTTGACGAATTCGTGTGTGTTTAGGGTTTTTGAGAATATTCCCATGGAATCTTTACCTGCAAGTGCTAAAGATTCATCGTTCTTACAAAGATCCAAACCTATAGTAGTCCTCTCATGGCCAGGTTTCGATCTCAGAGCCAGTTTGTTTCTTGAAGTTGACGAATTCGTGTGTGTTTGAGGTTTTTGAGAATATTCCCATGGAATCTTTACCTGCAAGTGCTAAAGATTCATCGTCCTTACAAAGATCCAGACCTATGGTAGTCCTCTCATGGACATGTTTCGATCTCAGAGCCAGTTTGTTTCTCGAAGTTGATGAATTCGTGTGTGTTTTAGGGTTTTTGAGAATATTCCCATGGAATCTTGCCCTGCAACTGCTAAAGATTCATCGTTCTTACGAAGTTCATGACTTATAGTAGTCCTCTCATGGCCAGGTTTCGATCTCGGAGTCAGTTTGTTTCTTGAAGTTGACGAATTCGTGTGTGTTTGGGGTTTTAAAGAATATTCCCATGGAATCTTTACCTGCAACTGCTAAAGATTCATCGTTCTCACGAAGTTCATTACTTATAGTAGTCCTCTCATGGACAGGTATCGATATCGGAGCCAGTTTGTTTCTTGAAGTTGACGAATTCGTGTGTGTTTGGGGTTTTTGAGAATATTCCCATGGAATCTTTACCTGCAAGTGCTAAAGATTCATCGTTCCTACAAAGATCCAGACCTATAGTAGTCCTCTCATGGCCAGGTTTCGATCTCAGAGCCAGTTTGTTTTCTCGAAGTTGACGAATTCGTGTGTGTTTTGGGTTTTTGAGAATATTCTCATGAAATCTTGCCCTGCAACTGCTAAAGATTTATCGTTCTTACGAAGATCAAGACTTATAGTAGTCCTCTCATGGCAAGGTTTCGATCTCGGAGCCAGTTTGTTTCTCGAAGTTGACGAATTTGTGTGTGTTTAGGGTTTTTGAGAATATTCCCATGGAATCTTGCCCTGCAACTGCTAAAGATTCATCGTTCTTACGAAGTTCCAGACTTATAGTAGTCCTCTCATGGCCAGGATTCGATCTCGGAGCCAGTTTGTTTATCGAAGTTGACGAATTCGTGCGTGTTTAGGGTTTATGACAATATTCCGATGGAATCTTACCCGGAAACTGCTAAAGATTCATCGTTCTTACGAAGATCGAGACCTATAGTAGTCATCTCATGGCGAGGTTTCGATCTCGGAGCCAGTTTGTTTCTCGAAGTTGACGAATTCATGTGTTTTTATGATTTTTGAGAATATTCCCATGGAATCTTTCCCTGCAACTGCTAAAGATTCATCGTTCTTACGAAGTTCCTGACTTATAGTAGTCCTTTCATAGCCAGGTTTCGATCTCGGAGCCAGTTTGTTTCTCGAAGTTGACGAATTCGTGTGTGTTTAGGGTTTTTGAGAATATTCCCATGGAATCTTGCCCTGCAACTGCTAAAGATTCATTGTTCTTACGAAGATCCAGACCTATAGTAATCCTCTCATGGCCAGGTTTCGATCTCGGAGCCTGTTTGTTTCTCGAAGTTGACGAATTCGTGTGTGTTTAGGGGTTTTGAGAATATTCCCATGGAATCTTGCCATGAAACTGCTAAAGATTCATCGTTCTTACGAAGATCCAGACCTATAGTAGTCCTCTCATGGCCAGGTTTCGATCTCGGAGCCAGTTTTTTTCTTGAAGTTGACGAATTCGTGTGTGTTTGGGGTTTTTGAGAATATTCCCATGGAAACTTTACCTGCAAGTGCTAAAGATTCATCGTTCTTACAAAGATCCAGACCTATAGTAGTCCGCTCATGGCCAGGTTTCGATCTCAGAGCCAGTTTGTTTCTCGAAGTTGACGAATTCGTGTGTGTTTTGGGTTTTTGAGAATATTCCCATGGAATCTTGCCCTGCAACTGCTAAAGATTCATCGTTCTTACGAAGTTCTAGACTTATAGTAGTCCTATCATGGCCAGGTTTCGATCTCGGAGCCAGTTTGTTTCTCGAAGTTGACGAATTTGTGTGTATTTAGGGTTTTTGAGAATATTCCCATGGAATCTTGCCCTGCAACTGCTAAAGATTCATCGTTCTTACGAAGATCCAGACTTATAGTAGTCCTCTCATGGAAAGGTTTCGATCTCGGAGCCAGTTTGTTTTTCGAAGTTGACGAATTTGTGTGTGTTTAGGGTTTTTGAGAATATTCCCATGGAATCTTGCCCTGCAACTGCTAAAGATTCATCGTTCTTACGAAGTTCCTGACTTATAGTAGTCCTCTCATGGCCAGGTTTCGATCTCGGAGCCAGTTTGTTTCTCGAAGTTTACGAATTCGTGTGTGTTTAGGGTTTTTGAGAATATTCCTATGGAATCTTCCCCTGCAACTGCTAAAGATTCATCGTTCTTACGAAGTTCCAGACTTATAGTAGTCCTTTCATGGCCAGGTTTCGATCTCGGAGCCAGTTTGTTTCTCGAAGTTGACGAATTCGTGTGTGTTTAGGGTTTTTGAGAATATTCCCATGGAATCTTTACCTGCAAGTGCTAAAGATTCATCGTTCTTACAAAGATCCAAACCTATAGTAGTCCTCTCATGGCCAGGTTTTGATCTCAGAGCCAGTTTGTTTCTTGAAGTTGACGAATTCGTGTGTGTTTGAGGTTTTTGAGAATATTCCCATGGAATCTTTACCTGCAAGTGCTAAAGATTCATCGTTCTTACAAAGATCCAGACCTATGGTAGTCCTCTCATGGCCAGGTTTCGATCTCAGAGCCAGTTTGTTTCTCGAAGTTGACGAATTCGTGTGTGTTTTAGGGTTTTTGAGAATATTCCCATGGAATCTTGCCCTGCAACTGCTAAAGATTCATCATTCTTACGAAGTTCTAGACTTATAATACTCCTCTCATGGCCAGGATTCGATCTCGGAGCCAGTTTGTTTCTCGAAGTTGACGAATTCGTGTGTGTTTAGCGTTTATGACAATATTCCGATGCATCTTACCCGGAAACTGCTAAAGATTCATCGTTCTTACGAAGATCGAGACCTATAGTAGTCATCTCATGGCGAGGTTTCGATCTCGGAGCCAGTTTGTTTCTCGAAGTTGACGAATTCATGTGTGTTTATGATTTTTGAGAATATTCCCATGGAATCTTGCCCTGCAACTGCTAAAGATTCATCGTTCTTACGAAGTTCCTGACTTATAGTAGTCCTCTCATAGCTAGGTTTCGGTCTCGGAGCCAGTTTGTTTCTCGAAGTTGACGAATTCGTGTGTGTTTGGGGTTTTTGAGAATATTCCCTTGGAATCTTGCCCTGCAACTGCTAAAGATTCATTGTTCTTACGAAGATCCAGACCTATAGTAGTCCTCTCATGGCCAGGTTTCGATCTCGGAGCCAGTTTGTTTCTCGAAGTTGATGAATTCGTGTGTGTTTAGGGTTTTTGAGAATATTCCCATGGAATCTTTCCCTGCAACTGCTAAAGATTCATCGTTCTTACGAAGATCCAGACTTATAGTAGTCCTCTCATGGCCAGGTTTCGATCTCGGAGCCAGTTTGTTTCTCGAAGTTTACGAATCCGTGTGTGTTTAGGGTTTTTGAGAATATTTCCATGGAATCTTGCCCTGCAACTGCTAAAGATTCATTGTTCTTACGATGTTCCAGACTTATAGTAGTCCTCTCATGGCAAGGTTTCGATCTCGGAGCCAGTTTTTTTCTCAAAGTCGACGAATTCGTGTGAGTTTAGGGTTTTTGAGAATATTCCCATGGAATCTTGTCCTGCAACTGCTAAAGATTCATCGTTCTTACGAAGATCCAGACCGATAGTAGTCCTCTCATGGCCAGGTTTCGATCTCGGAGCCAGTTTGTTTCTCGAAGTTGACGAATTCGTGTGTGTTTAGGGTTTTTGAGAATATTCCCATGGAATCTTGCCCTGCAACTGCTAAAGATTCATCGTTCTTACGAAGATCCAGACTTATAGTAGTCCTCTCATGGAAAGGTTTCGATCTCGGAGCCAGTTTGTTTTTCGAAGTTGACGAATTTGTGTGTGTTTAGGGTTTTTGAGAATATTCCCATGGAATCTTGCCCTGCAACTGCTAAAGATTCATCGTTCTTACGAAGTTCCTGACTTATAGTAGTCCTCTCATGGCCAGGTTTCGATCTCGGAGCCAGTTTGTTTCTTGAAGTTTACGAATTCATGTGTGTTTATGATTTTTGAGAATATTCCCATGGAATCTTTCCATGCAATTGCTAAAGATTCATCGTTCTTACGAAGTTCCAGACTTATAGTAGTCCTCTCATGGCCAGGATTCGATCTCGGAGCCAGTTTGTTTATCGAAGTTGACGAATTCGTGCGTGTTTAGGGTTTATGACAATATTCCGATGGAATCTTACCCGGAAACTGCTAAAGATTCATCGTTCTTACGATGATCGAGACCTATAGTAGTCATCTCATGGCGAGGTTTCGATCTCGGAGCCAGTTTGTTTCTCGAAGTTGACGAATTCATGTGTGTTTATGATTTTTGAGAATATTCCCATGGAATCTTTCCCTGCAACTGCTAAAGATTCATCGTTCTTACGAAGTTCCTGACTTATAGTAGTCCTTTCATAGCCAGGTTTCGATCTCGGAGCCAGTTTGTTTCTCGAAGTTGACGAATTCGTGTGTGTTTAGGGTTTTTGAGAATATTCCCATGGAATCTTGCCCTGCAACTGCTAAAGATTCATTGTTCTTACGAAGATCCAGACCTATAGTAATCCTCTCATGGCCAGGTTTCGATCTCGGAGCCTGTTTGTTTCTCGAAGTTGACGAATTCGTGTGTGTTTAGGGGTTTTGAGAATATTTCCATGGAATCTTGCCATGCAACTGCTAAAGATTCATCGTTCTTACGAAGATCCAGACCTATAGTAGTCCTCTCATGGCCAGGTTTCGATCTCGGAGCCAGTTTTTTTCTTGAAGTTGACGAATTCGTGTGTGTTTGGGGTTTTTGAGAATATTCCCATGGAAACTTTACCTGCAAGTGCTAAAGATTCATCGTTCTTACAAAGATCCAGACCTATAGTAGTCTTCTCATGGCCAGGTTTCGATCTCAGAGCCAGTTTGTTTCTCGAAGTTGACGAATTCGTGTGTGTTTTGGGTTTTTGAGAATATTCCCATGGAATCTTGCCCTGCAACTGCTAAAGATTCATCGTTCTTACGAAGTTCTAGACTTATAGTAGTCCTCTCATGGCCAGGTTTTGATCTCGGAGCCAGTTTTTTTCTCAAAGTCGACGAATTCGTGTGAGTTTAGGGTTTTTGAGAATATTCCCATGGAATCTTGTCCTGGAACTGTTAAAGATTCATCATTCTTACGAAGATCCAGACCGATAGTAGTCCTCTCATGGAAAGGTTTCGATCTCGGAGCCAGTTTGTTTCTCGAAGTTGACGAATTCGTGTGTGTTTAGGGTTTTTGAGAATATTCCCAT
>NC_039367.1:94426065-94426481 GCF_003573695.1 Papaver somniferum
TTTCTTGAAGTTGACGAATTCGTGTGTGTTTGGGGTTTTTGAGAATATTCCCATGGAAACTTTACCTGCAAGTGCTAAAGATTCATCGTTCTTACAAAGATCCAGACCTATAGTAGTCTTCTCATGGCCAGGTTTCGATCTCAGAGCCAGTTTGTTTCTCGAAGTTGACGAATTCGTGTGTATTTTGGGTTTTTGAGAATATTCCCATGGAATCTTGCCCTGCAACTGCTAAAGATTCATCGTTCTTACGAAGTTCTAGACTTATAGTAGTCCTCTCATGGCCAGGTTTTGATCTCGGAGCCAGTTTTTTTCTCAAAGTCGACGAATTCGTGTGAGTTTAGGGTTTTTGAGAATATTCCCATGGAATCTTGTCCTGGAACTGTTAAAGATTCATCATTCTTACGAAGATCCAGACC
>NC_039367.1:94426491-94435759 GCF_003573695.1 Papaver somniferum
GTTTGTTTCTCGAAGTTGACGAATTCGTGTGTGTTTAGGGGTTTTGAGAATATTTCCATGGAATCTTGCCATGCAACTGCTAAAGATTCATCGTTCTTACGAAGATCCAGACCTATAGTAGTCCTCTCATGGCCAGGTTTCGATCTCCGAGCCAGTTTTTTTCTTGAAGTTGACGAATTCGTGTGTGTTTGGGGTTTTTGAGAATATTCCCATGGAAACTTTACCTGCAAGTGCTAAAGATTCATCGTTCTTACAAAGATCCAGACCTATAATAGTCTTCTCATGGCCAGGTTTCGATCTCAGAGCCAGTTTGTTTCTCGAAGTTGACGAATTCGTGTGTGTTTTGGGTTTTTGAGAATATTCCCATGGAATCTTGCCCTGCAACTGCTAAAGATTCATCGTTCTTACGAAGTTCTAGACTTATAGTAGTCCTCTCATGGCCAGGTTTTGATCTCGGAGCCAGTTTTTTTCTCAAAGTCGACGAATTCGTGTGAGTTTAGGGTTTTTGAGAATATTCCCATGGAATCTTGTCCTGCAACTGTTAAAGATTCATCATTCTTACGAAGATCCAGACCGATAGTAGTCCTTTCATGGAAAGGTTTCGATCTCGGAGCCAGTTTGTTTCTCGAAGTTGACGAATTCGTGTGTGTTTAGGGTTTTTGAGAATATTCCCATAGAATCTTGCCCTGCAACTGCTAAAGATTCATCGTTCTTACGAAGTTTCAGACTTATAGTAGTCCTCTCATAGCCATGTTTCGAACTCGGAGCCAGTTTGTTTCTCGAAATTGACGAATTCGTGTGTGTTTTGGGTTTTTGAGAATATTCCCTTGGAATATCTTGTCGTGCATCTGCTAAAGATCCATATCGTTCTTACGAAAATCCAGACCTATAATAGTAATCTCATGGCCAGGTTTCGATCTCAGTGCCAGTTTGTCTCTCGAAGTTGACGAATTCATGTGTGTTTAGGGTTTTTGAGAATATTCCCATGGAATCTTGCCTTGCAACTGCTAAAGATTCATCGTTCTTACAAAGTTCTAGACTTATAGTAGTCCTCTCATGGCCAGGTTTCAATCTCGGAGCCAGTTTGTTTCTTGAAGTTGATGAATTCGTGTGTGTTTGGGGTTTTTGAGAATATTCCCATGGAATCTTTACCTGCAAGTGCTAAAGATTCATCGTTCTTACAAAGATCCAGACCTATAGTAGTCCTCTCATGGCCAGGTTTCGATCTCAGAGCAAGTTTGTTTCTCCAAGTTGACGAATTCGTGTGTGTTTAGGATTTTTGAGAATATTCCTATGGAATCTTGCCATGCAACTGCTAAAGATTCATTGTTCTTACGAAGTTCCAGACTTATAGTAGTCCTCTCATGGCCAGGTTTCGATCTCGGAGCCATTTTTTTTCTCAAAGTCGAAGAATTCGTGTGAGTTTAGGGTTTTTGAGAATATTCCCATGGAATCTTGTCCTGCAACTACTAAAGATTCATCGTTCTTACGAAGATCCAGACCGATAGTAGTCCTGTCATGGCCAGGTTTCGATCTCGGATCTAGTTTGTTTCTCGAAGTTGACGAATTCGTGTGTGTTTAGGGTTTTTGAGAATATTCCCATGGAATCTTGCCCTGCAACTGCTAAAGATTCATCGTTCTTACGAAGTTCTAGACTTATAGTAGTCCTCTCATGGCCAGGTTTCGATCTCGGAGCCAGTTTGTTTCTCGAAGTTGATGAATTTGTGTGTGTTTAGGGTTTTTGAGAATATTCCCGTGGAATCTTGCCCTGCAACTGCTAAAGATTCATCGTTCTTACGAAGATCCAGACTTATAGTAGTCCTCTCATGGCAAGGTTTCGATCTCGGAGCCAGTTTGTTTTTCGAAGTTGACGAATTTGTGTGTGTTTAGGGTTTTTGAGAATATTCCCATGGAATCTTGCCCTGCAACTGCTAAAGATTCATCGTTCTTACGAAGTTCCTGACTTATAGTAGTCCTCTCATGGCCAGGTTTCGATCTCGGAGCCAGTTTGTTTCTTGAAGTTTACGAATTCATGTGTGTTTATGATTTTTGAGAATATTCCCATGGAATCTTGCCATGCAATTGCTAAAGATTCATCGTTCTTACGAAGTTCCAGACTTATAGTAGTCCTCTCATGGCCAGGATTCGATCTCGGAGCCAGTTTGTTTATCGAAGTTGACGAATTCGTGCGTGTTTAGGGTTTATGACAATATTCCGATGGAATCTTACCCGGAAACTGCTAAAGATTCATCGTTCTTACGAAGATCGAGACCTATAGTAGTCATCTCATGGCGAGGTTTCGATCTCGGAGCCAGTTTGTTTCTCGAAGTTGACGAATTCATGTGTGTTTATGATTTTTGAGAATATTCCCATGGAATCTTGCCCTGCAACTGCTAAAGATTCATCGTTCTTACGAAGTTCCTGACTTATAGTAGTCCTCTCATAGCTAGGTTTCGATCTCGGAGCCAGTTTGTTTCTCGAAGTTGACGAATTCGTGTGTGTTTAGGGTTTTGAGAATATTCCCATGGAATCTTGCCCTGCAACTGCTAAAGATTCATTGTTCTTACGAAGATCCAGACCTATAGTAATCCTCTCATGGCCAGGTTTCGATCTCGGAGCCTGTTTGTTTCTCGAAGTTGACGAATTCGTGTGTGTTTAGGGGTTTTGAGAATATTCCCATGGAATCTTGCCATGAAACTGCTAAAGATTCATCGTTCTTACGAAGATCCAGACCTATAGTAGTCCTCTCATGGCCAGGTTTCGATCTCGGAGCCAGTTTTTTTCTTGAAGTTGACGAATTCGTGTGTGTTTGGGGTTTTTGAGAATATTCCCATGGAAACTTTACCTGCAAGTGCTAAAGATTCATCGTTCTTACAAAGATCCAGACCTATAGTAGTCCGCTCATGGCCAGGTTTCGATCTCAGAGCCAGTTTGTTTCTCGAAGTTGACGAATTCGTGTGTGTTTTGGGTTTTTGAGAATATTCCCATGGAATCTTGCCCTGCAACTGCTAAAGATTCATCGTTCTTACGAAGTTCTAGACTTATAGTAGTCCTATCATGGCCAGGTTTCGATCTCGGAGCCAGTTTGTTTCTCGAAGTTGACGAATTTGTGTGTATTTAGGGTTTTTGAGAATATTCCCATGGAATCTTGCCCTGCAACTGCTAAAGATTCATCGTTCTTACGAAGATCCAGACTTATAGTAGTCCTCTCATGGAAAGGTTTCGATCTCGGAGCCAGTTTGTTTTTCGAAGTTGACGAATTTGTGTGTGTTTAGGGTTTTTGAGAATATTCCCATGGAATCTTGCCCTGCAACTGCTAAAGATTCATCGTTCTTACGAAGTTCCTGACTTATAGTAGTCCTCTCATGGCCAGGTTTCGATCTCGGAGCCAGTTTGTTTCTCGAAGTTTACGAATTCGTGTGTGTTTAGGGTTTTTGAGAATATTCCTATGGAATCTTCCCCTGCAACTGCTAAAGATTCATCGTTCTTACGAAGTTCCAGACTTATAGTAGTCCTTTCATGGCCAGGTTTCGATCTCGGAGCCAGTTTGTTTCTCGAAGTTGACGAATTCGTGTGTGTTTAGGGTTTTTGAGAATATTCCCATGGAATCTTTACCTGCAAGTGCTAAAGATTCATCGTTCTTACAAAGATCCAAACCTATAGTAGTCCTCTCATGGCCAGGTTTCGATCTCAGAGCCAGTTTGTTTCTTGAAGTTGACGAATTCGTGTGTGTTTGAGGTTTTTGAGAATATTCCCATGGAATCTTTACCTGCAAGTGCTAAAGATTCATCGTCCTTACAAAGATCCAGACCTATGGTAGTCCTCTCATGGACAGGTTTCGATCTCAGAGCCAGTTTGTTTCTCGAAGTTGATGAATTCGTGTGTGTTTTAGGGTTTTTGAGAATATTCCCATGGAATCTTGCCCTGCAACTGCTAAAGATTCATCGTTCTTACGAAGTTCATGACTTATAGTAGTCCTCTCATGGCCAGGTTTCGATCTCGGAGTCAGTTTGTTTCTTGAAGTTGACGAATTCGTGTGTGTTTGGGGTTTTAAAGAATATTCCCATGGAATCTTTACCTGCAACTGCTAAAGATTCATCGTTCTCACGAAGTTCATTACTTATAGTAGTCCTCTCATGGACAGGTATCGATATCGGAGCCAGTTTGTTTCTTGAAGTTGACGAATTCGTGTGTGTTTGGGGTTTTTGAGAATATTCCCATGGAATCTTTACCTGCAAGTGCTAAAGATTCATCGTTCCTACAAAGATCCAGACCTATAGTAGTCCTCTCATGGCCAGGTTTCGATCTCAGAGCCAGTTTTTTTTCTCAAAGTCGACGAATTCGTGTGAGTTTAGGGTTTTTGAGAATATTCCCATGGAATCTTGTCCTGCAACTGCTAAAGATTCATCATTCTTACGAAGATCCAGACCGATAGTAGTCCTCTCATGGCCAGGTTTCGATCTCGGAGCCAGTTTGTTTCTCGAAGTTGACGAATTCGTGTGTGTTTAGGGTTTTTGAGAATATTCCCATGGAATCTTGCACTGCAACTGCTAAAGATTCATCGTTCTTACGAAGTTTCAGACTTATAGTAGTCCTCTCATAGCCATGTTTCGAACTCGGAGCCAGTTTGTTTCTCGAAATTGACGAATTCGTGTGTGTTTTGGGTTTTTGAGAATATTCCTTTGGAATATCTTGTCGTGCATCTGCTAAAGATCCATATCGTTCTTACGAAGATCCAGACCTATAATAGTAATCTCATGGCCAGGTTTCGATCTCAGAGCCAGTTTATCTCTCGAAGTTGACGAATTCATGTGTGTTTAGGGTTTTTGAGAATATTCCCATGGAATCTTGCCCTGCAACTGCTAAAGATTCATCGTTCTTACGAAGTTCCAGACTTATAGTAGTCCTCTCATGGCCAGGTTTCGATCTCGGAGCCAGTTTGTTTCTTGAAGTTGACGAATTCGTGTGTGTTTGGGGTTTTTGAGAATATTCCCATGGAATCTTTACCTGCAAGTGCTAAAGATTCATCGTTCTTACAAAGATCCAGACCTATAGTAGTCCTCTCATGGCCAGGTTTCGATCTCAGAGCCAGTTTGTTTCTCGAAGTTGACGAATTCGTGTGTGTTTTGGGTTTTTGAGAATATTCCCATGGAATCTTGCCCTGCAACTGCTAAAGATTCATCGTTCTTACGAAGATCAAGACTTATAGTAGTCCTCTCATGGCAAGGTTTCGATCTCGGAGCCAGTTTGTTTTTCGAAGTTGACGAATTTGTGTGTGTTTAGGGTTTTTGAGAATATTCCCATGGAATCTTGCCCTGCAACTGCTAAAGATTCATCGTTCTTACGAAGTTCCTGACTTATAGTAGTCCTCTCATGGCCAGGTTTCGATCTCGGAGCCAGTTTGTTTCTTGAAGTTGACGAATTCATGTGTGTTTAGGATTTTTGAGAATATTCCCATGGAATCTTGCCATGCAACTGCTAAAGATTCATTGTTCTTACGAAGTTCCATACTTATAGTAGTCCTCTCATGGCCAGGTTTCGATCTCGGAGCCAGTTTATTTCTCGAAGTTGACGAATTTGTGTGTGTTTAGGGTTTATGACAATATTCTCATGGAATCTTACCCGGAAACTGCTAAAGATTCATCGTTCTTACGAAGATCCAGACCTATAGTAGTCATCTCATGGCGAGGTTTCGATCTTGGAGCCAGTTTGTTTCTCGAAGATGACGAATTCATGTGTGTTTAGGGTTTTTGAGAATATTCCCATGGAATCTTTTCTTGCAACTACTAAAGATTCATCCTTCTTACGAAGATCCAGACCTATAGTAGTCCTCTCATGGCCAGGTTTCGATCACGGAGCCATTTTGTTTCTCTAAGTTGACGAATTTGTGTGTGTTTAGGGTTTTCGAGAATATTCCCTTGGAATATCTTGCCGTGCATCTGCTAAAGATTCATATCGTTCTTACGAAGATCCAGACCTATAGTAGTAATCTCATGGCCAGGTTTTGATCTCACAGCCAGTTTGTCTCTCGAAGTTGACGAATTCATGTGTGCTTAGGGTTTTTGAGAATATTCCCATTGAATCTTGCCCTGCAACTGCTAAACATTCATCGTTCTTAAGAAGTTCCAGACTTATCGTAGTCCTCTCATGGCCAGGTTTCGATCTCGGAGCCAGTTTTTTTCTTGAATAAGTTGACGAATTCGTGTGTGTTTGGGTTTTTTAGAATATTCCCATGGAATCTTTACCTGCAAGTGCTAAAGATTCATCGTTCTTACAAAGATCCAGACCTATAGTAGTCCTCTCATGGCCAGGTTTCGATCTCAGAGCCAGTTTGTTTCTCGAAGTTGACGAATTCGTGTGTGTTTTGGGTTTTTGAGAATATTCCCATGGAATCTTTCCCAGCAACTCCTAAAGACTCATCATTCTTACGAAGATCCAGACTTATAGTAGTCCTCTCATGGCAAGGTTTCGATCTCGGAGCCACTTTGTTTCTCGAAGTTGACGAATTCGTGTGTTTAGGGTTTTTGAGAATATTCCCTTGGAATATCTTGCCGTGCATCTGCTAAAGATCCATATCGTTCTTACGAAGATCCAGACCTATAGTAGTAATCTCATGGCCAGTTTTCGATCTCAGAGCCAGTTTGTCTCTCGAAGTTGACGAATTCATGTGTGTTTAGGGTTTTTGAGAATATTCCCATGGAATCTTTCTCTGCAACTGCTAAAGATTCATCGTTCTTACGAAGTTCCAGACTTATAGTAGTCCTCTCATGGTCAGGTTTCGATCTCGGAGCCACTTTGTTTCATGAAGTTGACGAATTCGTGTGTGTTTGGGGTTTTTGAGAATATTCCCATGGAATCTTTACCTGCAAATGCTAAAGATTCATCGTTCTTACAAAGATCCAGACCTATAGTAGTCCTCTCATGGCCAGGTTTCGATCTCAGAGCCAGTTTGTTTCTCAAAGTTGACGAATTCGTGTGTGTTTTGGGTTTTTGAGAATATTCCCATGGAATCTTTCCCTGCAACTGCTAAAGATTCATCGTTCTTACGAAGTTCTAGACTTATAGTAGTCCTCTCATGGCCAGGTTTCGATCTCGGAGCCAGTTTGTTTCTCGAAGTTGACGAATTTGTGTGTGTTTAGGGTTTTTGAGAATATTCCCATGGAATCTTGCCCTGCAACTGCTAAAGATTCATCGTTCTTACGAAGTTCTAGACTTATAGTAGTCCTCTCATGGCCAGGTTTCGATCTCGGAGCCAGTTTGTTTCTCGAAGTTGACGAATTTGTGTGTGTTTAGGGTTTTTGAGAATATTCCCATGGAATATTACCCTGCAACTGCTAAAGATTCATAGTTCTTACGAAGATCCAGACTTATAGTAGTCCTCTCATGGCAAGGTTTCGATCTCGGAGCCAGTTTGTTTCTCGAAGTTGACGAATTTGTGTGTGTTTAGGGTTTTTGAGAATATTCCCATGGAATCTTGCCGTGCAACTGCTAAAGATTCATCGTTCTTACGAAGTTCCTGACTTATAGTAGTCCTCTCATGGCCAGGTTTCGATCTCGGAGCCAGTTTGTTTCTCGAAGTTTACGAATTCATGTGTGTTTAGGATTTTTGAGAATATTGCCATGGAATCTTGCCATGCAACTTCTAAAGATTCATCGTTCTTACGAAGTTCCAGACTTATAGTAGTCCTCTCATGGCCAGGATTCGATCTCGGAGCCAGTTTGTTTCTCGAAGTTGACGTATTCGTGTGTGTTTAGGGTTTATGAAAATATTCCGATGGAATCTTACCCGGAAACTGCTAAAGATTCATCGTTCTTATGAAGATCCAGACCTATAGTATTCATCTCATGGCGAGGTTTCGATCTCGGAGCCAGTTTGTTTCTCGAAGTTGACGAATTCATGTGTGTTTATGATTTTTGAGAATATTCCCATTGAATCTTGCCCTGCAACTGCTAAAGATTCATCGTTCTTACGAAGTTCCTGACTTATAGTAGTCCTCTCATAGCTAGGTTTCGATCTCGGAGCCAGTTTGTTTCTCGAAGTTGACGAATTCGTGTGTGTTTAGGGTTTTTGAGAATATTCCCATGGAATCCTTCCCTGCAACTGCTAAAGATTCATTGTTCTTACGAAGATCAGACCTATAGTAATCCTCTCATGGCCAGGTTTCGATCTCGGAGCCTGTTTGTTTCTCGAAGTTGACGAATTCGTGTGTGTTTAGGGGTTTTGAGAATATTCCCATGGAATCTTGCCAGGCAACTGCTAAAGATTCATCGTTCTTATGAAGATCCAGACTTATAGTAGTCCTCTCATTGCCAGGTTTTGATCTCGGAGCCAGTTTTTTTCTCAAAGTCGACGAATTCGTGTGAGTTTAGGGTTTTTGAGAATATTCCCATGGAATCTTGTCCTGCAACTGCTAAAGATTCATCATTCTTACGAAGATCCAGACCGATAGTAGTCCTCTCATGGAAAGGTTTCGATCTCGGAGCCAGTTTGTTTCTCGAAGTTGACGAATTCGTGTGTGTTTAGGGTTTTTGAGAATATTCCCATGGAATCTTGCCCTGCAACTGCTAAAGATTCATCGTTCTTACGAAGTTTCAGACTTATAGTAGTCCTCTCATAGCCATGTTTCGAACTCGGAGCCAGTTTGTTTCTCGAAATTGACGAATTCGTGTGTGTTTTGGGTTTTTGAGAATATTCCCTTGGAATATCTTGTCGTGCATCTGCTAAAGATCCATATCATTCTTACGAAGATCCAGACCTATAATAGTAATCTCATGGCTAGGTTTCGATCTCAGAGCCAGTTTGTCTCTCGAAGTTGACGAATTCATGTGTGTTTAGGGTTTTTGAGAATATTCCCATGGAATCTTGCCTTGCAACTGCTAAAGATTCATCGTTCTTACGAAGTTCTAGACTTATAGTAGTCCTCTCATGGCCAGGTTTCAATCTCGGAGCCAGTTTGTTTCTTGAAGTTGATGAATTCGTGTGTGTTTGGGGTTTTTGAGAATATTCCCATGGAATCTTTACCTGCAAGTGCTAAAGATTCATCGTTCTTACAAAGATCCAGACCTATAGTAGTCCTCTCATGGCCAGGTTTCGATCTCAGAGCAAGTTTGTTTCTCCAAGTTGACGAATTCGTGTGTGTTTAGGATTTTTGAGAATATTCCTATGGAATCTTGCCATGCAACTGCTAAAGATTCATTGTTCTTACGAAGTTCCAGACTTATAGTAGTCCTCTCATGGCCAGGTTTCGATCTCGGAGCCATTTTTTTT
>NC_039367.1:94435769-94444812 GCF_003573695.1 Papaver somniferum
TAAAGATTCATCGTTCTTACGAAGATCCAGACTTATAGTAGTCCTCTCATGGCAAGGTTTCGATCTCGGAGCCAGTTTGTTTTTCGAAGTTGACGAATTTGTGTGTGTTTAGGGTTTTTGAGAATATTCCCATGGAATCTTGCCCTGCAACTGCTAAAGATTCATCGTTCTTACGAAGTTCCTGACTTATAGTAGTCCTCTCATGGCCAGGTTTCGATCTCGGAGCCAGTTTGTTTCTCGAATTTTACGAATTCATGTGTGTTTAGGATTTTTGAGAATATTCTCATGGAATCTTGCCATGCAACTGCTAAAGATTCATCGTTCTTACGAAGTTCCAGACTTATAGTAGTCCTCTCATGGCCAGGATTTGATCTCGGAGCCAGTTTCTCGAAGTTGACGAATTCGTGTGAGTTTATGGTTTATGACAATATTCCCATGGAATCTTGCCCTGCAACTGCTAAAGATTCATCGTTCTTACGAAGATCCAGACTTATAGTAGTCCTCTCATGGCCAGGTTTCGATCTCGGAGCCAGTTTGTTTCTCGAAGTTTATGAATTCATGTGTGTTTAGGATTTTTGAGAATATTCCCATGGAATCTTGCCATGCAACTGCTAAAGATTCATCGTTCTTACGAAGTTGCTGACTTATTGTAGTCCTCTCATGGCAAGGTTTCGATCTCGGAGCCAGTTTGTTTCTCGAAGTTGACGAATGCGTGTGTGTTTGGGGTTTTTGAGAATATTCCCATGGAATCTTGCCCTGCAACTGCTAAAGATTTATCGTTCTTACGAAGTTCCAGACTTATAGTAGTCCTCTCATGGCCATGTTTCGAACTCGGAGCCAGTTTGTTTATCGAAATTGATGAATTCGTGTGTGTTTTGGGTTTTTTAGAATATTCCCTTGGAATATCTTGTCGTGCATCTGCTAAAGATCCATTTCGTTCATACGAAGATCCAGACCTATAATAGTAAACTCATGGCCAGGTTTCGATCTCAGAGCCAGTTTGTCTATCGAAGTTGACGAATTCATGTGTGTTTAGGGTTTTTGAGAATATTTCCATGGAATCTTGCCCTGCAACTTCTAAAGATTCATCGTTCTTACGAAGTTCCAGACTTATAGTAGTCTTCTCATGGCCAGCTTTCGATCTCGGAGCCAGTTTGTTTCTTGAAGTTGACGAATTCGTCTGTGTTTGGGGTTTTTGAGAATATTCCCATGGAATCTTTACCTGCAAGTGCTAAAGATTCATCGTTCTTATAAAGATCCAGACCTATAGTAGTCCTCTCATGGCCAGGTTTCGATCTCAGAGCCAGTTTGTTTCTCGAAGTTGACGAATTCGTGTGTGTTTTGGGTTTTTGAGAATATTCCCATGGAATCTTTCCCTGCAACTGCTAAAGATTCATCGTTCTTACGAAGTTCTAGACTTATAGTAGTCCTCTCATGGCCAGGTTTCGATCTCGGAGCCAGTTTGTTTCTCGAAGTTGACGAATTTGTGTGTGTTTAGGGTTTTTGAGAATATTCCCATGGAATCTTGCCCTGCAACTGCTAAAGATTCATCGTTCTTACGAAGATCCAGACTTATAGTAGTCCTCTCATGGCCAGGTTTCGATCTCGGAGCCAGTTTGTTTCTCGAAGTTTACGAATTCATGTGTGTTTAGGATTTTTGAGAATATTCCCATGGAATCTTGCCATGCAACTGCTAAAGATTCATCGTTCTTACGAAGTTCCAGACTTATAGTAGTCCTCTCATGGCCAGGATTCGATCTCGGAGCCAGTTTGTTTATCGAAGTTGACGAATTCGTGCGTGTTTAGGGTTTATGACAATATTCCGATGGAATCTTACCCGGAAACTGCTAAAGATTCATCGTTCTTACGAAGATCGAGACCTATAGTAGTCATCTCATGGCGAGGTTTCGATCTCGGAGCCAGTTTGTTTCTCGAAGTTGACGAATTCATGTGTGTTTATGATTTTTGAGAATATTCCCATGGAATCTTGCCCTGCAACTGCTAAAGATTCATCGTTCTTACGAAGTTCCTGACTTATAGTAGTCCTCTCATAGCTAGGTTTCGATCTCGGAGCCAGTTTGTTTCTCGAAGTTGACGAATTCGTGTGTGTTTAGGGTTTTGAGAATATTCCCATGGAATCTTGCCCTGCAACTGCTAAAGATTCATTGTTCTTACGAAGATCCAGACCTATAGTAATCCTCTCATGGCCAGGTTTCGATCTCGGAGCCTGTTTGTTTCTCGAAGTTGACGAATTCGTGTGTGTTTAGGGGTTTTGAGAATATTCCCATGGAATCTTGCCATGAAACTGCTAAAGATTCATCGTTCTTACGAAGATCCAGACCTATAGTAGTCCTCTCATGGCCAGGTTTCAATCTCGGAGCCAGTTTGTTTCTTGAAGTTGATGAATTCGTGTGTGTTTGGGGTTTTTGAGAATATTCCCATGGAATCTTTACCTGCAAGTGCTAAAGATTCATCGTTCTTACAAAGATCCAGACCTATAGTAGTCCTCTCATGGCCAGGTTTCGATCTCAGAGCCAGTTTGTTTCTCCAAGTTGACGAATTCGTGTGTGTTTAGGATTTTTGAGAATATTCCCATGGAATCTTGCCATGCAACTGCTAAAGATTCATTGTTCTTACGAAGTTCCAGACTTATAGTAGTCCTCTCATGGCCAGGTTTCGATCTCGGAGCCAGTTTTTTTCTCAAAGTCGAAGAATTCGTGTGAGTTTAGGGTTTTTGAGAATATTCCCATGGAATCTTGTCCTGCAACTGCTAAAGATTCATCGTTCTTACGAAGATCCAGACTTATAGTAGTCCTCTCATGGCAAGGTTTCGATCTCGGAGCCAGTTTGTTTTTCGAAGTTGACGAATTTGTGTGTGTTTAGGGTTTTTGAGAATATTCCCATGGAATCTTGCCCTGCAACTGCTAAAGATTCATCGTTCTTACGAAGTTCCTGACATATAGTAGTCCTCTCATGGCCAGGTTTCGATCTCGGAGCCAGTTTGTTTCTCGAAGTTTACGAATTCATGTGTGTTTAGGATTTTTGAGAATATTCCCATGGAATCTTGCCATGCAACTGCTAAAGATTCATCGTTCTTACGAAGTTCCAGACTTATAGTAGTCCTCTCATGGCCAGGATTCGATCTCGGAGCCAGTTTGTTTATCGAAGTTGACGAATTCGTGCGTGTTTAGGGTTTATGACAATATTCCGATGGAATCTTACCCGGAAACTGCTAAAGATTCATCGTTCTTACGAAGATCGAGACCTATAGTAGTCATCTCATGGCGAGGTTTCGATCTCGGAGCCAGTTTGTTTCTCGAAGTTGACGAATTCATGTGTGTTTATGATTTTTGAGAATATTCCCATGGAATCTTGCCCTGCAACTGCTAAAGATTCATCGTTCTTACGAAGTTCCTGACTTATAGTAGTCCTCTCATAGCTAGGTTTCGATCTCGGAGCCAGTTTGTTTCTCGAAGTTGACGAATTCGTGTGTGTTTAGGGTTTTGAGAATATTCCCATGGAATCTTGCCCTGCAACTGCTAAAGATTCATTGTTCTTACGAAGATCCAGACCTATAGTAATCCTCTCATGGCCAGGTTTCGATCTCGGAGCCTGTTTGTTTCTCGAAGTTGACGAATTCGTGTGTGTTTAGGGGTTTTGAGAATATTCCCATGGAATCTTGCCATGAAACTGCTAAAGATTCATCGTTCTTACGAAGATCCAGACCTATAGTAGTCCTCTCATGGCCAGGTTTCGATCTCGGAGCCAGTTTTTTTCTTGAAGTTGACGAATTCGTGTGTGTTTGGGGTTTTTGAGAATATTCCCATGGAAACTTTACCTGCAAGTGCTAAAGATTCATCGTTCTTACAAAGATCCAGACCTATAGTAGTCCGCTCATGGCCAGGTTTCGATCTCAGAGCCAGTTTGTTTCTCGAAGTTGACGAATTCGTGTGTGTTTTGGGTTTTTGAGAATATTCCCATGGAATCTTGCCCAGCAACTGCTAAAGATTCATCGTTCTTACGAAGTTCTAGACTTATAGTAGTCCTCTCATGGCCAGGTTTCGATCTCGGAGCCAGTTTGTTTCTCGAAGTTGACGAATTTGTGTGTGTTTAGGGTTTTTGAGAATATTCCCATGGAATATTGCCCTGCAACTGCTAAAGATTCATAGTTCTTACGAAGATCCAGACTTATAGTAGTCCTCTCATGGCAAGGTTTCGATCTCGGAGCCAGTTTGTTTCTCGAAGTTGACGAATTTGTGTGTGTTTAGGGTTTTTGACAATATTCCCATGGAATCTTGCCCTGCAACTGCTAAAGATTCATCGTTCTTACGAAGTTCCTGACTTATAGTAGTCCTCTCATGGCCAGGTTTCGATCTCGGAGCCAGTTTGTTTCTCGAAGTTTACGAATTCATGTGTGTTTAGGATTTTTGAGAATATTCCCATGGAATCGTGCCATGCAACATCTAAAGATTCATCGTTCTTACGAAGTTCCAGACTTATAGTAGTCCTCTCATGGCCAGGATTCGATCTCGGAGCCAGTTTGTTTCTCGAAGTTGACGTATTCGTGTGTGTTTAGGGTTTATGAAAATATTCCGATGGAATCTTACCCGGAAACTGCTAAAGATTCATCGTTCTTATGAAGATCCAGACCTATAGTAGTCATCTCATTGCGAGGTTTCGATCTCGGAGCCAGTTTGTTTCTCGAAGTTGACGAATTCATGTGTGTTTATGATTTTTGAGAATATTCCCATTGAATCTTGCCCTGCAACTGCTAAAGATTCATCGTTCTTACGAAGTTCCTGACTTATAGTAGTCCTCTCATAGCTAGGTTTCGATCTCGGAGCCAGTTTGTTTCTCAAAGTTGACGAATTCGTGTGTGTTTAGGGTTTTTGAGAATATTCCCATGGAATCTTTCCCTGCAACTGCTAAAGATTCATTGTTCTTACGAAGATCCAGACCTATAGTAATCCTCTCATGGCCAGGTTTCGATCTCGGAGCCTGTTTGTTTCTCGAAGTTGACGAATTAGTGTGTGTTTAGGGGTTTTGAGAATATTCCCATGGAATCTTTCCATGCAACTGCTAAAGATTCATCGTTCTTACGAAGATCCAGACCTATAGTAGTCCTCTCGTGGCCAGGTTTCGATCTCAGAGCCAGTCTTTTTCTTCAAGTTGACGAATTCGTGTGTGTTTGGGGTTTTTGAGAATATTCCCATGGAATCTTTACCTGCAAGTGCTAAAGATTCATCGTTCTTACAAAGATCCAGACCTATAGTAGTCCTCTCATGGCCAGGTTTCGATCTCAGAGCCAGTTTGTTTCTCGAAGTTGACGAATTCGTGTGTGTTTTGGGTTTTTGAGAATATTCCCATGGAATCTTGCCCTGCAACTGCTAAAGATTCATCGTTCTTACGAAGTTCTAGACTTATAATAGTCCACTCATGGCCAGGTTTCGATCTCGGAGCCAGTTTGTTTCTCGAAGTTGACGAATTTGTGTGTGTTTAGGGTTTTTGAGAATATTCCCATGGAATCTTGCCCTGCAACTGCTAAAGATTCATCGTTCTTACGAAGATCCAGACTTATAGTAGTCATCTCATGGCAAGGTTTCGATCTCGGAGCCAGTTTGTTTCTCGAAGTTGACGAATTTGTGTGTGTTTAGGGTTTTTGAGAATATTCCCATGGAATCTTGCCCTGCAACTGCTAAAGATTCATCTTTCTTACGAAGTTCCTGACTTATAGTAGTCCTCTCATGGCAAGGTTTCGATCTCGGAGCCAGTTTGTTTCTCGAAGTTGACGAATTCGTGTGTGTTTAGGGTTTTTGAGAATATTCCCATGGAATCTTGCCCTGCAACTGCTAAAGATTCATTGTTCTTACGAAGATCCAGACCTATAGTAATCCTCTCATGGCCAGGTTTCGATCTCGGAGCCTGTTTGTTTCTCGAAGTTGACGAATTCGTGTGTGTTTAGGGGTTTTGAGAATATTCCCATGGAATCTTGCCATGAAACTGCTAAAGATTCATCGTTCTTACGAAGATCCAGACCTATAGTAGTCCTCTCATGGCCAGGTTTCGATCTCGGAGCCAGTTTTTTTCTTGAAGTTGACGAATTCGTGTGTGTTTGGGGTTTTTGAGAATATTCCCATGGAAACTTTACCTGCAAGTGCTAAAGATTCATCGTTCTTACAAAGATCCAGACCTATAGTAGTCCGCTCATGGCCAGGTTTCGATCTCAGAGCCAGTTTGTTTCTCGAAGTTGACGAATTCGTGTGTGTTTTGGGTTTTTGAGAATATTCCCATGGAATCTTGCCCTGCAACTGCTAAAGATTCATCGTTCTTACGAAGTTCTAGACTTATAGTAGTCCTATCATGGCCAGGTTTCGATCTCGGAGCCAGTTTGTTTCTCGAAGTTGACGAATTTGTGTGTATTTAGGGTTTTTGAGAATATTCCCATGGAATCTTGCCCTGCAACTGCTAAAGATTCATCGTTCTTACGAAGATCCAGACTTATAGTAGTCCTCTCATGGAAAGGTTTCGATCTCGGAGCCAGTTTGTTTCTTGAAGTTGACGAATTCGTGTGTGTTTGGGGTTTTTGAGAATATTCGCATGGAATCTTTACCTGCAAGTCCTAAAGATTCATCGTTCTTACAAAGATACAGACCTATAGTAGTCCTCTCATGGCCAGTTTGTTTCGATCTCAGAGCCAGTTTGTTTCTCGAAGTTGACGAATTCGTGTGTGTTTTGGGTTTTTGAGAATATTCCCATGGAATCTTGCCCTGCAACTGCTAAAGATTCATCGTTCTTACGAAGTTCTAGACTTATAGTAGTCCTATCATGGCCAGGTTTCGATCTCGGAGCCAGTTTGTTTCTCGAAGTTGACGAATTTGTGTGTGTTTAGGGTTTTTGAGAATATTCCCATGGAATCTTGCCCTGCAACTGCTAAAGATTCATCGTTCTTACGAAGTTCCTGACTTATAGTAGTCCTCTCATGGCCAGGTTTCGATCTCGGAGCCAGTTTGTTTCTCGAAGTTTACGAATTCATGTGTGTTTAGGATTTTTGAGAATATTGCCATGGAATCTTGCCATGCAACTTCTAAAGATTCATCGTTCTTACGAAGTTCCAGACTTATAGTAGTCCTCTCATGGCCAGGATTCGATCTCGGAGCCAGTTTGTTTCTCGAAGTTGACGTATTCGTGTGTGTTTAGGGTTTATGAAAATATTCCGATGGAATCTTACCCGGAAACTGCTAAAGATTCATCGTTCTTATGAAGATCCAGACCTATAGTATTCATCTCATGGCGAGGTTTCGATCTCGGAGCCAGTTTGTTTCTCGAAGTTGACGAATTCATGTGTGTTTATGATTTTTGAGAATATTCCCATTGAATCTTGCCCTGCAACTGCTAAAGATTCATCGTTCTTACGAAGTTCCTGACTTATAGTAGTCCTCTCATAGCTAGGTTTCGATCTCGGAGCCAGTTTGTTTCTCGAAGTTGACGAATTCGTGTGTGTTTAGGGTTTTTGAGAATATTCCCATGGAATCTTGCCCTGCAACTGCTAAAGATTCATTGTTCTTACGAAGATCCAGACCTATAGTAGTCCTCTCATGGCCAGGTTTCGATCTCGGAGCCTGTTTGTTTCTCGAAGTTGACGAATTCGTGTGTGTTTAGGGGTTTTGAGAATATTCCCATGGAATCTTGCCATGCAACTGCTAAAGATTCATCGTTCTTACGAAGATCCAGACCTATAGTAGTCCTCTCATGGCCAGGTTTCGATCTCGGAGCCAGTTTTTTTCTTGAAGTTGACGAATTCGTGTGTGTTTGGTGTTTTTGAGAATATTCCCATGGAATCTTTACCTGCAAGTGCTAAAGATTCATCGTTCTTACAAAGATCCAGACCTATAGTAGTCCTCTCATGGCCAGGTTTCGATCTCAGAGCCAGTTTGTTTCTCGGAGTTGACGAATTCGTGTGTGTTTTGGGTTTTTGAGAATATTCCCATGGAATCTTGCCCTGCAACTGCTAAAGATTCATCGTTCTTACGAAGTTCTAGACTTATAGTAGTCCTCTCATGGCCAGGTTTCGATCTCGGAACTAGTTTGTTTCTCGAAGTTGACGAATTTGTGTGTGTTTAGGGTTTTTGAGAATATTCCCATGGAATCTTGCCCTGCAACTGCTAAAGATTCATCGTTCTTACGAAGATCCAGACTTATAGTAGTCCTCTCATGGCAAGGTTTCGATCTCGGAGCCAGTTTGTTTCTCGAAGTTGACGAATTTGTGTGTGTTTAGGGTTTTTGAGAATATTCCCATGGAATATTGCTCTGCAACTGCTAAAGATTCATCTTTCTTACGAAGTTCCTGACTTATAGTAGTCCTCTCATGGACATGTCTCGATCTCGGAGCCAGTTTGTTTCTCGAAGTTTACGAATTCATGTGTGTTTAGGATTTATGAGAATATTCCCATGGAATCTTGCCATGCAACTTCTAAAGATTCATCGTTCTTACGAAGTTCCAGACTTATAGTAGTCCTCTCATGGCCAGGATTCAATCTCGGAGCCAGTTTGTTTCTCGAAGTTGACGTATTCGTGTGTGTTTAGGGTTTATGACAATATTCCGATGGAATCTTACCCGGAAACTGCTAAAGATTCATCGTTCTTATGAAGATCCAGACCTATAGTAGTCATCTCATGGCGAGGTTTCGATCTCGAAGCCAGTTTGTTTCTCGAAGTTGACGAATTCATGTGTGTTTATGATTTTTGAGAATATTCCCATTGAATCTTGCCCTGCAACTGCTAAAGATTCATCGTTCTTACGAAGTTCTAGACTTATAATAGTCCACTCATGGCCAGGTTTCGATCTCGGAGCCAGTTTGTTTCTCGAAGTTGACGAATTCGTGTGTGTTTAGGGTTTTTGAGAATATTCCCATGGAATCTTGCCCTGCAACTGCTAAAGATTCATCGTTCTTACGAAGATCCAGACTTATAGTAGTCATCTCATGGCAAGGTTTCGATCTCGGAGCCAGTTTGTTTCTCGAAGTTGACGAATTTGTGTGTGTTT